>NC_087384.1:6779681-7075155 GCF_963675165.1 Halichondria panicea | reverse complement strand
ACCCTAACCCTAACCCTAACCCTAACCCTAACCCTAACCCCTAACCCTAACCTAACCCTAACCCTAACCCTAACCCTAACCCTAACCCTAACCCTAACCCTAACCCTAACCCTAACCCTAACCCTAACCCTAACCCTAACCCTAACCCTAACCCTAACCCTAACCCTAACCCTAACCCTAACCCTAACCCTAACCCTAACCCTAACCCTAACCCTAACCCTAACCCTAACCCTAACCCTAACCCTAACCCTAACCCTAACCCTAACCCTAACCCTAACCCTAACCCTAACCCTAACCCTAACCCTAACCCTAACCCTAACCCTAACCCTAACCCTAACCCTAACCCTAACCCTAACCCTAACCCTAACCCTAACCCTAACCCTAACCCTAACCCTAACCCTAACCCTAACCCTAACCCTAACCCTAACCCTAACCCTAACCCTAACCCTAACCCTAACCCTAACCCTAACCCTAACCCTAACCCTAACCCTAACCCTAACCCTAACCCTAACCCTAACCCTAACCCTAACCCTAACCCTAACCCTAACCCTAACCCTAACCCTAACCCTAACCCTAACCCTAACCCTAACCCTAACCCTAACCCTAACCCTAACCCTAACCCTAACCCTAACCCTAACCCTAACCCTAACCCTAACCCTAACCCTAACCCTAACCCTAACCCTAACCCTAACCCTAACCCTAACCCTAACCCTAACCCTAACCCTAACCCTAACCCTACTTAACCACAACTCTAGCTGTTGTTAGAGTACTTAACCACAACTCTAGCTGTTGTTAGAGTACTTAACCACAACTCTAGCTGTTGTTAGAGTACTTAACCACAACTCTAGCTGTTGTTAGAGTACTTAACCACAACTCTAGCTGTTGTTAGAGTACTTAACCACAACTCTAGCTGTTGTTAGAGTACTTAACCACAACTCTAGCTGTTGTTAGAGTACTTAACCACAACTCTAGCTGTTGTTAGAGTACTTAACCACAACTCTAGCTGTTGTTAGAGTACTTAACCACAACTCTAGCTGTTGTTAGAGTACTTAACCACAACTCTAGCTGTTGTTAGAGTACTTAACCACAACTCTAGCTGTTGTTAGAGTACTTAACCACAACTCTAGCTGTTGTTAGAGTACTTAACCACAACTCTAGCTGTTGTTAGAGTACTTAACCACAACTCTAGCTGTTGTTAGAGTACTTAACCACAACTCTAGCTGTTGTTAGAGTACTTAACCACAACTCTAGCTGTTGTTAGAGTACTTAACCACAACTCTAGCTGTTGTTAGAGTACTTAACCACAACTCTAGCTGTTGTTAGAGTACTTAACCACAACTCTAGCTGTTGTTAGAGTACTTAACCACAACTCTAGCTGTTGTTAGAGTACTTAACCACAACTCTAGCTGTTGTTAGAGTACTTAACCACAACTCTAGCTGTTGTTAGAGTACTTAACCACAACTCTAGCTGTTGTTAGAGTACTTAACCACAACTCTAGCTGTTGTTAGAGTACTTAACCACAACTCTAGCTGTTGTTAGAGTACTTAACCACAACTCTAGCTGTTGTTAGAGTACTTAACCACAACTCTAGCTGTTGTTAGAGTACTTAACCACAACTCTAGCTGTTGTTAGAGTACTTAACCACAACTCTAGCTGTTGTTAGAGTACTTAACCACAACTCTAGCTGTTGTTAGAGTACTTAACCACAACTCTAGCTGTTGTTAGAGTACTTAACCACAACTCTAGCTGTTGTTAGAGTACTTAACCACAACTCTAGCTGTTGTTAGAGTACTTAACCACAACTCTAGCTGTTGTTAGAGTACTTAACCACAACTCTAGCTGTTGTTAGAGTACTTAACCACAACTCTAGCTGTTGTTAGAGTACTTAACCACAACTCTAGCTGTTGTTAGAGTACTTAACCACAACTCTAGCTGTTGTTAGAGTACTTAACCACAACTCTAGCTGTTGTTAGAGTACTTAACCACAACTCTAGCTGTTGTTAGAGTACTTAACCACAACTCTAGCTGTTGTTAGAGTACTTAACCACAACTCTAGCTGTTGTTAGAGTACTTAACCACAACTCTAGCTGTTGTTAGAGTACTTAACCACAACTCTAGCTGTTGTTAGAGTACTTAACCACAACTCTAGCTCAAGTACTTTACCGCACACTCTAGCCAACTTTCCCACCCTCAGCCACGCCCACCCTCCTCCCTTTTTGCTCACTCTCTTTTATAGCAGATGATGGCAATATTTCAGTACTTATGGTTTCTAAATTCCATAGCATATCTACTTTGGCTTCCTCTACTGCAATGAGGTACTACTTTTACTTTACTTAAAATACAAACTTTTAATAAGCTACTACCTTCTGCACTTGTTTTCATAATTGCAAAACAACTTTGACTGACTTCACTTTTTTTTTCAGCAAACCACTATTAACAAAACAACTTTTTTTTCACTTAAACCAGCAAATACTGCACTAATAAAGCTAACCTACTTTTGTCTTTTCATCATCAAGCACTACTTAAGCTTATAAGCAAAACCACTTTTTTCTTTTCTTTTCATGTTTACTGCACTTTTTTCTTCACTAAAACAAACAATGCACTAAGCAAAACCACTAATTTATTGTAAGGCTCCCTGTCAGAAGCTGGCTAAACCAGCAAATGAAATATTGCACACTATTTGCTCTCCCTTTTTGCCTAATGTTTTTTAGATTAGGGCGTGCAAGGCTCCCCGTCAGAAGCTGGCTAAACCAGCAAATGAAATATTGCACACTATTTAAATACGGGCTCTCCCTTTTTGCCTAATTTTTTTAGATTAGGGCGTGCAAGGCTCCCCGTCAGAAGCTGGCTAAACCAGCAAATGAAATATTGCACACTATTTAAATACGGGCTCTCCCTTTTTGCCTAATTTTTTTAGATTAGGGCGTGCAAGGCTCCCCGTCAGAAGCTGGCTAAACCAGCAAATGAAATATTGCACACTATTTAAATACGGGCTCTCCCTATTTTGCCTAATTTTTTTAGATTAGGGCGTGCAAGGCTCCCCGTCAGAAGCTGGCTAAACCAGCAAATGAAATATTGCACACTATTTAAATACGGGCTCTCCCTTTTTGCCTAATTTTTTTAGATTAGGGCGTGCAAGGCTCCCCGTCAGAAGCTGGCTAAACCAGCAAATGAAATATTGCACACTATTTAAATACGGGCTCTCCCTTTTTGCCTAATTTTTTTAGATTAGGGCGTGCAAGGCTCCCCGTCAGAAGCTGGCTAAACCAGCAAATGAAATATTGCACACTATTTAAATACGGGCTCTCCCTTTTTGCCTAATTTTTTTAGATTAGGGCGTGCAAGGCTCCCCGTCAGAAGCTGGCTAAACCAGCAAATGAAATATTGCACACTATTTAAATACGGGCTCTCCCTTTTTGCCTAATTTTTTTAGATTAGGGCGTGCAAGGCTCCCCGTCAGAAGCTGGCTAAACCAGCAAATGAAATATTGCACACTATTTAAATACGGGCTCTCCCTTTTTGCCTAATTTTTTTTAGATTAGGGCGTGCAAGGCTCCCCGTCAGAAGCTGGCTAAACCAGCAAATGAAATATTGCACACTATTTAAACACGGGCTTGCCTAATTTTTTTAGATAGCAGGCAAAACCAGCAAATAAATTATTGCACACTATAATGATGCTAGTCATCTTAATTGTATGTACAGCATGATATGTTTTACCTCCTTCTTTTTTAATTGTCTCGATTGAGCAAAAACATAATCACACTATTTACGACTAACGTTTGGCCTGGAGTCTCCTCTTGATACTTGGTGTTTCTTGATACTTGGCGTCTTTGATGTCTCTTAATATTCTGATGCTCTTGTCTGTAAGAAAAAAAATACTGATTTAACTTAAGAATTTTACTTACCTAAAAAAAAGTGTTGAGCTGTTTTTGAACTTAATACACGCGCCAGGAGAAGAATCGAGGCTAATTACTACCAGTCTCGATTTCAGGCCGCGACAAAAAATAAAAAGCTGCCATAGCAGGCGGCTTACATACACACAAGCTACAAGCTAAAGCCAGCGCTCAGCTGTAGGAGGCTTGAAGCTGACATTGGGAAGCTGACATTGGTAGGATTGAAGCTGGTAGGCAGCTATACCAACACTTAGACACTGACCTGACACAAGCTACTTCGATCAGGCAATTAAGCTAACACAAAGCCAGTGCTAGCTAACACAAAGCTCTACAAACCTTATAGCTTGGAGCAGTTGGGTTAGGTAGAGGAGATCTGATGGACATAGAGGCTGCTGGGTTCCTCAGTAGAGTATAGAGAAGGTAGAAGAGAACTTGAGGTAGAGCAGAGGTAGAAGAGGCTGAATAATGAGCTAGACTGCTGGGTTGCTAGTTAAACTAAAATCGTTCTCACTAAGGTTTCTCCAGCATTACCTTACATGGTAGTACATCACATTCCATATTACAGAGTCTTGGCAAGGTTTCTCCAGCATTACCTTACATGGTAGTACATTACATTCCATATTACAAGAGTTTAAAGGTTCATAACTGTCAACACATTCAGATGACTAATAAAGATTAATGTACTAAATTGCTGTATAAATCATTGAAATTGCGGCACAAGTTCATAATGAATTAGCATACACTCGCTTTGGTTGTTCCACCCTAATTACTGTACACCCCTAGAGAGTACAGAACAAGGTAAACAGTGAACAGTAAGGTATCATGTCTCAGAACAACATAGAAGGACATGTGGCATGCTCGGTACGATCATGTAGCTATTCTGCTGTCCAATCACCAGTAAGTGTCATTGCGCCCTCTGTTCCGATTTATAAATCCCAGGGTCACAGCTAGTCCCTAAGGCAGGGCCTAGCACAGGCTCTACATCACCCTGAGGCATGATCCCAACTGTACAAAGCTCTAATCAGTACTAACCTAGATACAAAGATAATGGGCCACCTGCCATGCACACAAGCTCAAAGCTATTTTATAATTAACACACAGTAACTTACCCACTGGAATAGGTAGCACTCAATGGAGGTTTCCTCCTGTTCAGATGATGGAGTGGTTGGTTGATCCATTGTATGGTGGTACTCCCTCCGTTGCACATGAAGAGAGAGAGAGGGATAGAATAGTCACCCATACACCACACAGCTACAAGCATAAGCACAGCATACACTCGCCTTGGTTGTACCACCCTAATTACTGTACACCCCTAGAGAGTACAGAACAAGGTAAACAGTAAACAGTTAGGTATCATGTCTCAGAACAATATAGAACCTGTGCCAGGACATGTGGCATGCTCGGTATGATCGGGTCATGACAACGTAGCTATTCTGCCTCATTCCTGTCCAATCACCAGTAAGTGTCATTGCGCCCCCACTGGGCAGTATTGCTCTGTTCCGATTTCTAAATCCCATGCCTTCAGGGCTACCGATACCGCAACGCGATGGCAGGATCCCAAAAGCAAGGAATCTAGAAATCGAACAGAGGCTATACTGTCAAGTTTTCCCAAAGGTAAGGATCGCTCAAGACGCTTGACTTGCTGATCATACAACAGGTCAACAGGGTCACAGCTAGTCCCTAAGGCAGGGCCTAGCACAGGCTCTACATCACCCTGAGGCATGATCCCAACTGTACAAAGCTCTAATCAGTACTAACCTAGATACAAACCTAGATACAAAGATAATGGGCCACCTGCCATGCA
This sequence comes from Halichondria panicea, assembly GCF_963675165.1. NCBI lineage: Eukaryota > Metazoa > Porifera > Demospongiae > Suberitida > Halichondriidae > Halichondria > Halichondria panicea. The sequence continues at coordinate 7,069,457 of NC_087384.1, read as the reverse complement.
CACAAGCTCAAAGTTATTTTATAATTAACCTTACCCACTGGAATAGTCAATGGAGGTCTCCTCCTGTTCAAGTGGCAGGATGATGGAGTGGTTGGTTGGTCCATTCTATGTGGTACTCCCTCCGTTGCACATGAAGAGAGAGAGAGAGGGACAGAATAGTCACCCATACACCACACAGCTACAAGCATAAGCACAGCATACACTCGTACCACCCTAATTACTGTACTGGTGTACAGAACAAGGTAAACAGTAAACAGTTAGGTATCATGTCTCAGAACAATATAAATCCTGTGCCAGGACATGTGGCATGCTCGGTACGATCGGGTCATGACAACGTAGCTATTCTGTTTCATTCCTGTCCAATCACCCCCCCACTGGGCAGTATTGCTCTGTTCCGATTTCTAAATCCCCTGCCTTCAGGGCTACCGATACCGCAACGCGATGGCAGGATCCCAAAAGCAAGGAATCTAGAAATCAAACAGAGGCTATACTGTCAAGTTTTCCCAAAGGTAAGGATCGCTCAAGACGCTCGACTTGCTGATCATACAACAGGTCAACAGGGTCACAGCTAGTCCCTAAGGCAGGGCCTAGCACAGGCTCTACATCACCCTGAGGCATGATCCCAACTGTATAAAGCTCTAATCAGTACTAACCTAGATACAAAGATAATGGGCCACCTGCCATGCACACAAGCTCAAAGTTATTTTATAATTAACCTTACCCACTGGAATAGGTAGCACTCAATGGAGGTCTCCTCCTGTTCAAGTGGCAGGATGATGGAGTGGTTGGTTGGTCCATTCTATGGTGGTACTCCCTCCGTTGCACATGAAGAGAGAGAGAGAGGGATAGAATAGTCACCCATACACCACACAGCTACAAGCATAAGCACAGCATACACTCGTACCACCCTAATTACTGTACACCCCTAGAGAGTACAGAACAAGGTAAACAAGGTAAACAGTAAACAGTTAGGTATCATGTCTCAGAACAATATAAAACCTGTGCCAGGACATGTGGCATGCTCGGTACGATCGGGTCATGACAACGTAGCTAATCTGCTTCATTCCTGTCCAATCACCAGTAAGTGTCATTGCGCCCCCACTGGGCAGTATTGCTCTGTTCCGATTTCTAAATCCCCTGCCTTCAGGGCTACCGATACCGCAACGCGATGGCAGGATCCCAAAAGCAAGGAATCTAGAAATCGAACAGAGGCTATACTGTCAAGTTTTCCCAAAGGTAAGGATCGCTCAAGACGCTCGACTTGCTGATCATACAACAGGTCAACAGGGTCACAGCTAGTCCCTAAGGCAGGGCCTAGCACAGGCTCTACATCACCCTGAGGCATGATCCCAACTGTACAAAGCTCTAATCAGTACTAACATAGATACAAAGATAATGGGCCACCTGCCATTATTTTATAATTAACACACAGTAACTTACCCACTGGAATAGGTAGGAGGTCTCCTCCTGTTCAAGTGGCAGGATGATGGAGTGGTTGGTTGGTCCATTCTATGGTGGTACTACCTCCGTTGCACATGAAGAGAGAGAGAGGGATAGAATAGTCACCCATACACCACACAGCTACAAGCATAAGCACTCGTACCACCCTAATCACTGTACACCCCTAGAGAGTACAGAACAAGGTAAACAGTGAACAGTTAGGTATCATGTCTCAGAACAACATAGAACCTGTGCCAGGACATGTGGCATGCTCGGTACGATCGGGTCATGACAACGTAGCTATCCTGTATCATTCCTGTCCAATCACCAGTAAGTGTCATTGCACCCCCACTGGGCAGTATTGCTCTGTTCCGATTTCTAAATCCCATGCCTTCAGGGCTACCGATACTGCAACGCGATGGCAGGATCCCAAAAGCAAGGAATCTAGAAATCGAACAGAGGCTATACTGTCAAGTTTTCCCAAAGGTAAGGATCGCTCAAGACGCTCGACTTGCTGATCATACAACAGGTCAACAGGATCACAGCTAGTCCCTAAGGCAGGGCCTAGCACAGGCTCTACATCACCCTGAGGCAAGCTCTAATCAGTACTAACCTAGATACAAAGCCACCTGCCATGCACACAAGCTCAAAGTTATTTTATAATTAACACACAGTAACTTACCCACTGGAATAGGTAGCACTCAATGGAGGTCTCCTCCTGTTCAAGTGGCAGGAGTGGTTGGTTGGTCCATTCTATGGTGGTACTCCCTCCGTTGCACATGAAGAGAGAGAGAGAGAGGGATAGAATAGTCACCCATACACCACACAGCTACAAGCATAAGCACAGCATACACCCTAATTACTGTACACCCCTAGAGAGTACAGAACAAGGTAAACAGTGAACAGTTAGGTATCATGTCTCAGAACAACATAGAATCTGTGCCAGGACATGTGGCATGCTCGGTACGATCGGGTCATGACAACGTAGCTATTCTGCATCATTCCTGTCCAATCACCAGTAAGTGTCATTGCGCCCCCACTGGGCAGTATTGCTCTGTTCCGATTTCTAAATCCCATGCCTTCAGGGCTACCGATACCGCAACGCGATGGCAGGATCCCAAAAGCAAGGAATCTAGAAATCGAACAGGCTATACTGTCAAGTTTTCCCAAAGGTAAGGATCGCTCAAGACGCTCGACTTGCTGATCATACAACAGGTCAACAGGGTCACAGCTAGTCCCTAAGGCAGGGCCTAGCACAGGCTCTACATTACTCTGAGGCATGATCCCAACTGTACAAAGCTCTAATCAGTACTAACCTAGATACAAAGATAATGGGCCACCTGCCATGCACACAAGCTCAAAGTTATTTTATAATTAACACACAGTAACTTACCCACTGGAATAGGTAGGAGGTCTCCTCCTGTTCAAGTGGCAGGATGATGGAGTGGTTGGTTGGTCCATTCTATGGTGGTACTCCCTCCGTTGCACATGAAGAGAGAGAGAGGGATAGAATAGTCACCCATACACCACACAGCATACACTCGCCTTGGTGGTTGTACCACCCTAATTACTGTACACCCCTAGAGAGTACAGAACAAGGTAAACAGTAAACAGTTAGGTATCATGTCTCAGAACAACATAGAACCTGTGCCAGGACATGTGGCATGCTCGGTACGATCGGGTCATGACAACGTAGCTATTCTGCCTCATTCCTGTCCAATCACCATTAAGTATCATTGCGCCCCCACTGGGCAGTATTGCTCTGTTCCGATTTCTAAATCCCATGCCTTCAGGGCTACCGATACCGCAACGCGATGGCAGAATCCCAAAAACAAGGAATCTAGAAATCGAACAGAGGCTATACTGTCAAGTTTTCCCAAAGGTAAGGATCGCTCAAGACGCTCGACTTGCTGATCATACAACAGGTCAACAGAGTCACAGCTAGTCCCTAAGGCAGGGCCTAGCACAGGCTCTACATCACCCTGAGGCATGATCCCAACTGTACAACGCTCTAATCAGTACTAACCTAGATACAAAGATAATCCATGCACACAAGCTCAAAGCTATTTAATAATAATATTAACACACAGTAACTTACCCACTGGAATAGGTAGCACTCTCTCCTCTTGTTCAAGTGGCAGGATGATGGAGTGGTTGGTTGGTCCATTGTATGGTGGTACTCCCTCCGTTGCAGAGAGAGGGATAGAGTAGCCATCATGCTGCCATACACGTACACAGCTACAAGCATATTTAAAGCGCAGCACTCATAGTAAGTGGGCGGGGCTATTCTTTGGGACAAAGGGCGACTCATTCATGAGACTACTATATCATATGCAGGCATGCATGTGGGACAAAGGACGACTCATTCATGAGACTACTATCATGCAGGCATGCATGATTCCGCTATAATTAATGATTAATTAATGGCAAAATTATTTTTATTATATTAATGGCAAAAATGCAGTTAGGTGTCTATTATTGTGTGTCAGTCTCTTAGTTGTCCTGCGAGTGTCCATAATTATTCAATCCATGGGCAAGGGAGGGCAGCAAATTGTATCATGATCGTAATAAAAAGGCGTATTACATGGTATAGTAGAGTCTGTCCCGGGTGGTGTGCTGTCCTAGCTGGTAGTTGTAGTGTTGGTTAGTTGGTGATGCTGGCTCTTAGTAGAACTTGCTGCTCCCTCCGACTAGGTGTGGGGATAAAGACACGGATGATGTGTGATGTGTGTACTGTACACAAAAACACAGCATGTACGACACAATGCATGAGTGGGGGTGTGGTCAAGAGGGTTACCATGTATGGGGGTGTGACCACATATCAGTACAGTGAGTGGGGGTGTGGCCCCATATATACAGGATGTGCAGGTACAATGTGTGGATAGAGGTGTGGTCTGCACTGATAATAATGAAGTGATTCCGTATGACCAGGTGAAAAACATAAAACAACCAAACCGACAATAATTATACTAGACTATAGAATGAACTAAGAATGAACTAAGAATAAGCTTAGCCTGCGTAAGCAAGTTGGAGGAAGAAGCTGAGCAGAACAGAAACCGATCCAAACAGTGGCATACATTAATTTAGTGTAATAATTATACAGAATAACTTCTCCTGCATTGGTCCATCAGAGCAGTGGAGCCATCATCAGATCATTGCCACCATGGGAGTCCTCTCTATACAAACTTACAACACACTTCACACTTCATGTAATAAAAATGGAAGACACTCCCACGCACCATGCAAAGCTATGGTTTCCTGGCATTGAAATGTGAACAACTATACAACATTTCTCGAGGGCTCAAATAATGAACTTTCCCGCTACACAGTAGTAGAGGTCAATGCATAAGTGGAGTTAACTACCTAATGCTGGTACAATAATAAAATACAATTTCTTAAGCCAAGAGTAGAAGAAATGTTTTAAACTGGCTAGTGATTGAAGGCAATTGCATCTGACCCATTACTGATAATGTTACGAAATGTACAAGCAACAGAATATTCGTACATGATACAGTAACTGGACCTTTGGTGTCTATTATTGTGTGTCAGTCTCTTAGTTGTCCTGCGAGTGTCCATAATTATTCAATCCATTGGCGAGGGAGGGCAGCAAATTGTATCATGATCGTAATACAAAGGCGTATTACATGGGTATAGTAGAGTCTGTCCCGGGTGGTGTGCTGTCCTAGCTGGTAGTAGGTAGGTCTTGTAGAGTGTTGGTTAGTGGGTGATGCTGGCTCTTAGTAGAACTTGCTGCTCCCTCCGACTAGGTGTGGGGATAAAGACACGGATGATGTGTGTACTGTACACAAAAACACAGCATAGGATTGGGGTGTGGTCAAGAGGGTTACCATGTATGGGGGTGTGACCACATATCAGTACAGTGAGTGGGGGTGTGGCCCCATATATACAGGATGTGCAGGTACAATGTGTGGATAGAGGTGTGGTCTGCACTGTATAAAAATTAATGAAGTGATTCCGTATGACCAGGTGAAAAACATAAAACAACCAAACCGACAATAATACTAGACTATAGAATGAACTAAGAATGAACTAATTAAGAATAAGCTTAGCCTGCGTAAGCAAGTTGGAGGAAGAAGCTGAGCAGAACAGAAACCGATCCAAACAGTGGCATACATTAATTTAGTGTAATAATTATACAGAATAACTTCTCCTGCATTGGTCCATCAGAGCAGTGGAGCCATCATCAGATCATTGCCACCATGGGAGTCCTCTCTGTATAAACTTACAACACACTTCACACTTCATGTAATATAAATGGAAGACACTCCCACGCACCATGCAAAGCTATGGTTTCCTGGCATTGAAATGAGAACAACTATACAACATTTCTCGAGGGCTCAAATAATGAACTTTCCCGCTACACAGTAGTAGAGGTCAATGCATAAGTAGAGTTAACTACCTAATGCTGGTACAATAATAAAATACAATTTCTTAAGCCAAGAGTAGAAGAAATGTTTTAAACTGGCTAGTGATTGAAGGCAATTGCATCTGACCCAAAACAGAGAAGATCATCTAAGTACCGTACAATAATTATTAGACTATACCTTGTGTGGCCGACTCCCTGTTTAGAGTAGCCTTTCCTGTCAGAAAATCACATACACTGCCTGCATTGAGTGATGAAGAAAGGGGAGCTACTCTACAGTCAATTACTGATAATGTTACGAAATGTACAAGCAACAGAATATTCGTACATGATACAGTAACTGGCCCTTTGGTGTCTATTATTGTGTGTCAGTCTCCTGCGAGTGTCCATAATTATTCAATCCATGGGCGAGGGAGGGCAGCAAATTGTATCATGATCGTTAATACAAAGGCGTATTACATGGTATAGTAGAGTCTGTCCCGGGTGGTGTGCTGTCCTAGCTGGTAGTAGGTAGGTTTTGTAGTGTTGGTTAGTTGGTGATGCTGGCTCTTAGTAGAACTTGCTGTCCCTCCGACTAGGTGTGGGGATAAAGACACGGATGATGTGTGTACTGTACACAAAAACACAGCATGTACGACACAATGCATGGGTTGGGGTGTGGTCAAGAGGGTTACCATGTATGGGGGTGTGACCACATATCAGTACAGTGAGTGGGGGTGTGGCCCCATATATACAGGATGTGCAGGTACAATGTGTGGATAGAGGTGTGGTCTGCACTGTATAAAAATTAATGAAGTGATTCCGTATGACCAGGTGAAAAACATAAAACAACCAAACCGACAATAATACTAGACTATAGAATGAACTAAGAATAAACTAATTAAGAATAAGCTTAGCCTGCCGTAAGCAAGTTGGAGGAAGAAGCTGAGCAGAACAGAAACCGATCCAAACAGTGGCATACATTAATTTAGTGTAATAATTATACAGAATAACTTCTCCTGCATTGGTCCATCAGAGCAGTGGAGCCATCATCAGATCATTGCCACCATGGGAGTCCTCTCTGTATAAACTTACAACACACTTCACACTTCATGTAATATAAATGGAAGACACTCCCACGCACCATGCAAAGCTATGGTTTCCTGGCATTGAAATGAGAACAACTATACAACATTTCTCGAGGGCTCAAATAATGAACTTTCCCGCTACACAGTAGTAGAGGTCAATGCATAAGTGGAGTTAACTACCTAATGCTGGTACAATAATAAAATACAATTTCTTAAGCCAAGAGTAGAAGAAATGTTTTAAACTGGCTAGTGATTGAAGGCAATTGCATCTGACCCAAAACAGAGAAGATCATCTAAGTACCGTACAATAATTATTAGACTATACCTTGTGTGGCCGACTCCCTGTTTAGAGTAGCCTTTCCTGTCAGAAAATCACATACACTGCCTGCATTGAGTGATGAAGAAAGGGGAGCTACTCTACAGTCAATTACTGATAATGTTACGAAATGTACAAGCAACAGAATATTCGTACATGATACAGTAACTGGCCCTTTGGTGTCTATTATTGTGTGTCAGTCTCCTGCGAGTGTCCATAATTATTCAATCCATGGGCGAGGGAGGGCAGCAAATTGTATCATGATCGTTAATACAAAGGCGTATTACATGGTATAGTAGAGTCTGTCCCGGGTGGTGTGCTGTCCTAGCTGGTAGTAGGTAGGTTTTGTAGTGTTGGTTAGTTGGTGATGCTGGCTCTTAGTAGAACTTGCTGTCCCTCCGACTAGGTGTGGGGATAAAGACACGGATGATGTGTGTACTGTACACAAAAACACAGCATGTACGACACAATGCATGGGTTGGGGTGTGGTCAAGAGGGTTACCATGTATGGGGGTGTGACCACATATCAGTACAGTGAGTGGGGGTGTGGCCCCATATATACAGGATGTGCAGGTACAATGTGTGGATAGAGGTGTGGTCTGCACTGTATAAAAATTAATGAAGTGATTCCGTATGACCAGGTGAAAAACATAAAACAACCAAACCGACAATAATACTAGACTATAGAATGAACTAAGAATAAACTAATTAAGAATAAGCTTAGCCTGCCGTAAGCAAGTTGGAGGAAGAAGCTGAGCAGAACAGAAACCGATCCAAACAGTGGCATACATTAATTTAGTGTAATAATTATACAGAATAACTTCTCCTGCATTGGTCCATCAGAGCAGTGGAGCCATCATCAGATCATTGCCACCATGTTTCTGTACAAACTTACAACACACTTCACACTTCATGTAATATAAATGGAAGACACTCCCACGCACCACCTGGCATTGAAATGTGAACAACTATACAACATTTCTCGAGGGCTCAAATAACGAAATTTCCTGCTACACAGTAGTAGAGGTCAATGCATAAGTGGAGTTAACTACCTAATGCTGGTACAATAATAAAATACAATTTCTTAAGCCAAGAGTAAAAGAAATGTTTTAACTGGCTAGTGATTCAAGGCAATTGCATCTGACCCAAAACAGAGAGATCATCTAGTACTGTACAATAATTATTAGATTATACCTTGTGTGGCCGACTCCCTCTGTTTAGAGTAGCCTTTCCTGTCAGAAAATCACATACACTGCCTGCAGATTGAGTGATGAAGAAAGGGGAGCTCAAGATACTACTCTAGAGTCAATTACAGATAATGCTACGAAATGTACAAGCAACAGAATATTCATACATGATACAGTAACTGGCTCTCAGAGGTAGATCCACTCGCCAATAACAGATCATCTCCTCCTCGATCAGAAAGCCAGCATTCTATGTTGCGGCCTGGAAGGCTAAGAATCATAGCACCATCCATACATCCATATAAAGTCAGTACTCAATGAATCATTACAATATTAAATACAGCAGATAATTATATAGTAATGTAACTAATGGCTTGGAGATCTATATAATCCTGTGCTCATTAAAGGGGCTGAATACCAGAGGAAGTAACAGATAGTACACTACATCACATAATTATTATACTGACCCTTTCCTGTCGTATCTTATCTTGTAGTGCTCTTATATATACGTACGTCAGCAGCCATTCAGTGATAAAAATTAAGAGTGAGGCGTCCCCCATAAAAGATGAAATGACAATAAAACTATGAGAGTGATTGAATGCTGAATCCTGTGCTGTGCAGCGTTGAGTAGTTATCTGTGAGTAAGACACGAGAGAACAATATAAGGACAGTATACACAGAGCTAGATCTACTTTAACACAACTATTAATATCCAACTACCACCTTGCAAAAGTGACCGAGGTACAAGGAGACAGCCAGCAGGGTACACCTCGTCTTGCTCTATCTCTCTTTGTCTCGTGGCTGCAAATGACATGTGCTCTATCATTACATATGCTCTATTGTGACATGCGTGACAACTAACTATATTCATTTGTGTAGGCAGCCATAGGCAGCCAAGATATGTCAATTCAACACGATTTTACAACATAAAGACAAAATAAGTTCTGAATAAATATAGTACTGACCTAGTATAATGCTGATGGCAAGCCTGTAGAGACAGGTTACCAATTATATAACTAACAACATTTGTTGCATGGGCACTTAATTAAAGTGGAAGGTGCAGGGAGCGTCAGAATCAAAATTGCTAAGGAAGTGTTGCCAGAGGAGATTCTTCAATTTTGCTTTGATAGAGCTGCTCCTGAGGTTAATGTCTAGTGGTGGCAGGTTATTCCATAATCTTGGGAGACGATTGTAGTAGAAATGTCTGGACGTGTTCATACGCGAGTACTTGTGGCTTAGTCTGAGGATCTGGTGTAGCCTGCAGTTGGTTTGATATAATCCGAAATGTTGTATCTTGGAGTTCTGTTTTTGTAAGAGTTTATGTAGAACATAATGTCTGCCAGTTCTTGATGATGAACAAGGGCCTACACTGTATACGCACGCCATGGAGGGCTAGCTTCACAAAAATAAAAATAAAAAAAAAATTCACAGCACAGCAGCCCCACCCATCTTTAGAGACTGAGTGGGTGTTGAGACCTCGCAGACAACCTAGGCCACTAGTGCTAATAGTGGGCGGGGCTGCTGGATTGTACACAAGATCATCATCGACATCAGAGACATGGCCAAGATCAAGAGGATGTGTTCCAACTGGTAGGTTGTCCACTTTTTGTTTCTCTCTCATTCTCTCCCTCCCTTCTAGTCGAGGTGAAATTCCAATAGAGACATTTGACCTTCACGAGGCACGCTGTAGGAAGTATTGCAAGTATTGTAGCGAGTGTGGTGAGACTGTACCTTTATCTGAGCTGTCTGCTCATGAGTCTGAGGCCCACATACCGAAGAGCTGCCCTCAGTGTAATGCCAGTGTTCATCCATCACAGACAGAAGCTCATAAGGTGAGCCTGCCATTATTTTAGAATAATAGGGAAACTCCCCTTATTGCTGTTGTGTGCAGGAGGTGTGTCCACAAGCGCTGGTGGTGTGCAAGTATTGTGAGCTAGAGAAGCCACGGAGATATCTCCCCGATCATCTAGACGCTTGTGGGAGTAGGACTCAGGAATGTGACCTTTGCACCCTCAGAGTACAGCTCCGAGACATGGAGGTGTGCTTAGTGTGTCATCAATAGCTATTGTGTAAGTGTTGTCATAGGAACACCAAACCATCAAATGTGGTCATCTGAGGGCCGAGCCAAACCTTGACCCTCACACCCTGGAGCACCTGACCTTTGACTCCCATACCACCTGTGGCGAGTGCTCATACTGTGTGACCTCGTCACTTTGTAATCTATAATCTCCTGTACAGGGTCCACTATGCAGGAGGATGAGGCATTAGCTCTTAGGTTACAAGAGGAGGAACACCGCCCTCACAGGACCCCCCACAGTCCCCCTCACAGGACCCCACACACAGATGTAGAGTTGGCCAGATTGCTTCAAGATGAAGAGGTACGGAGAGACAAAATGTTCGGGAGAGATCTTGAGTTGGCACAGCAACTTCAGCAAGAGGAGGGGACACACTCCACACAGCCACATTACACACAACCACCAGTTGGGAGGGACAGAATGTTCGGGAGAGATCTTGAGTTGGCACAGCAACTTCAGCAAGAGGAGGAGACACACTCCACACAGCCACATTACACACAACCACCAGTTGGGAGGGACAGAATGTTCGGGAGAGATCGTGAGTTGCAATTGGCACAGCATCTCCAAGAGGAGGGGACACACTCCACACAACCACCACTTGCTGGGCCACCTTCAGTGGAGGAAGGTCTACCATGTCAGTTCTGTTATCAGCTCTTCCCTTCACAAACACTTACATTGCATCAGGTGAGTGGCTCAGTTTCTTGCAGCATGGGTATATACTATGTGTGTGTGTGTGTGGTGCAGAACTCTTGCTGTGACTCAGTGGAGAGGAAAAGTGTGCCCACAGCTGCTGCTGATGATGACAGACCACAGGCTGCTAGTTATGAGGTGTCTGTGTTGTGTGTGTATTGTTATCAATGTGAATATGACTCAGCAGGAGGAGGGGATTGAGGAGAAGCTTCCTTGTGAGAGTTGTGGGCAACTATTCTCATTCTCCACTCTACACAGACACCAGGTAAACTGTACTGTGCATGTGGTATACAGTCTGTCATGCTTATACATGTACAGGTGGCCTGCTCCCTACACCCACCCACCCAACAGTGACTCTAACCCAAGTGTAGTTGGCAGGAGAATCAACAGACACTAATATATAGATATGAACACAACCACTAACTGTAGTAGCTGTAGTGATTATTGTTTGACTGTTTTGGTTAGATTGTGCTACTTAAAAAAGACATTCATTTTTACTCGAAAGGGTTCATTCTTCTCAAGAGTTCAGTTCTGACAAGTGCTTGTTCCTCTGCTGCACTTACACTGTTCATAAGAGAGCTGTTCTCATGAGCTCTCCTCACCAGATATGGTAGGACCTCCATGACAGGGCCATAGGGCACATACTTGTATGCTTGGTATCCAGCTTGCCCTGCAGCCATAAAACATAAACACAAGTTAGTATATAGCTAGCATCTTAGGACACAACACACATGAATGCTGTACATAGTGCCAGCTTTTAATTGACAATGTCAAGAATGCATTTAGTAGAGGGCCGAGATCTATCTATCACATGGTACGCTTAAATCAAAGTTCCGACAAGACATATCCATTAACACACAAAGGCTACAGAGCAACTTAGTGTGCACACACCGAGTGGTAGAGTGAGGTGGTCGCACATGCCTAGTAACTGCCCAAATACCACTTGTCTTGTGAATGGATTCAGCCCAACTTCAGACATGCTACACAGGAAAGAGGGAATGAAACAGTGGCCATTGTAATAAGTGCACACACCATGTAAGGGCATGCTGAATACTTCGCTTGTTATGAGAGGCCACCATAATATGAGCAGTTCCTTGTCCAGCTCTCTGTATGCACAGTCTAAGCAGTGAGTTGTAGCACGTATCAGTGGCAGCTTTGTCAGGCCAGATGGGATCAGGATAGCCCTCCATTGCTGCTTTGCTCCGCTCTTGAGATAAGTATGCTCCACGAACCAATTTGACACCATAAGAGAAACCAGACAAGTCAGAGAGGGCAAGATCACACAGGAGACTCCTCTCAGCATCCTGAAAGTGCACTATTAATCCACCTACCACCACACAAACTGTGGTTTACCTTGAGATAACACTGCTGAGTATTGTAGACCACTGTCTCAGCCCCAACATTGTAACTGGGCATTAGGATATTGACCACAATGTGTCTAATAGCAGGTTGAAAGTATGTCTGCTCTGCATCCACCATTAGTCCTACCCCACATTCTCCAGCAGTCTCTGCTAGTTCTCTGGCCCTATCCACCATACGCTTCATCTGGTCCACCTCCTCTTCATTCAGCACGCACAGCACAGCCTGTAACTCCTACACACACACACACACACACACACTAATCTAGGAGCTAACAGAGCAAATCAAATACCTCACTACCTCTCAGGAGGCGATGTAACGATCGCGATGGCTGAAACCGATTCAGCCACTCATGGTACGAGATGGCCCTGTGAGTGGTATGTGGTGTGTGTGTGTGGGTGGTGTGTGGGTGGTGTGTGGGTGTACATACCCAGAACGATCACTGTCTAGTTCCTCAAACAAGAGCTCCACTTCACAGTCAGACAGAGATACCTACAACAGATTAATAGGTGACATTACTATATGAGCAGCACTCACTCCCAACTCTCTTAGTCCCTTCTGTAATGAGCTGACACTTATCTGACCACACAGGACATTGTGTGTACCAGCCAATCTCCTAAACACTCCCTCAACACCTCGAACAGCTTGACTCAAACGCAACTGTAGAAGACATAAAACAAGAGTTTAATGGGGTCAACATTACCAGAAACTCTACACGTCCAAGACCAGTGAGCTTGATGGCAGCAAATGGTCGCCCATGTTCTGTCACCTCTGCTGCGGTCCTTATACAGCTCAGAAAGTTCCTCTTGTTATCATCACAATGTGTCTCATCCACAAACATGTATGTACGCGCACTTGCCTCCATTGTAGTATCTCTACTGACTGGCTGATACTGACCAGCAGCCAATGAGCGGGTTTCCATGACGACAGTGTCAGGTACATCCTCCTCAACAGCATAGTCTAGAATAGAATGAACTCCAGATTTAGAGAGGCTATCCACACAAGGTCTCAGGGTGGTAAGAGAGGCTCCTCCCACAAACTGCCCATACACTGTCTTATGCATGGTCCATTCAAACAGCCTGCGCCCCAACACTGTCTCACCCCACACCAGCAACTGTACATGTACACATGGTGGGGTACATGATGGTACACACTGGCATACTATGGTGGGTACACATGGGGGTACACACTGGCGTACTATGGTGGGTACACATGGGGGTACACACTGGCATACTATGGTGGGTACAGATGGGGGTACACACTGGCGTACTATGGTGGGTACAGATGGGGGTACACACTGGCGTACTATGATGGGTACACATGGGGGTACACACTGGCATACTATGGTGGGTACACATGGGGGTACACACTGGCATACTATGGTGGGTACACATGGGGGTACACACTGGCATACTATGGTGGGTACAGATGGGGGTACACACTGGCATACTATGGTGGGTACATGGTGGGTGCACTGACCTTGTTACTGTGCCGGACAAGGCTCTTAAATCCAAACATTTTGTAGAGTAAATAGTGTCTTAACAATTCAGAGAAGCTCTTGAGACAATATGCTTTCTTGGTGTCTGAGAAGTCCACTGTTGGATGAGACCTCTCTACAGACCTCCATCTCAGCCCCCTCATTGCTCTCCTCATAGCTGCGCCCTAGCTCGCTATGCATGTACTATTATAATTAATTATGTAGCTTGTAAACAAACAGTAAATACAAATATCGCTACGTTAGAGACAAATCGGTAGAGAAGGGTTTCCATCTTACAAGGAGGCGGAGTAGAGGGAAAACCCCCTCTACGTAGGCAGGGCTCTAACAAGTCACACCTACTGTATTTTGTAAGCAAGCAAGCTGCAAGAGAGACAGAGCTAGAGATCATGTCTGGCTACACGCTACTAGGAGTCACTCCAAGATTAGAGGCGCTCGTCAGAGAGGCACTGACAAGTAGTGAGGAGAGTCTCAGAGCAGAGCTGTCCCTCTGGTCCCAGTCTGACAGGGAAACCATATCATTCGAGTTGGTCCAGAGAGCTCACAAGCAGAGTGGCTGTAGGTAGGTGTTTGTGTGTGCAGTGCTTGCTCTCATGCTTTCTACAGGGAGTATTTGCATGAAGTGTTGATGGGCAGTGTTGTGTGTCTACCAGAGTACCACCCACCAGCAAGAGTGAGTCAGCTCATACGATGATGCTTCCATTGCCATGCCCCCTTTTCTCCACAGAGTCGAAAGCTGGAGGACAGACTGAAGATACTGCAAGCACAAGCACAAGAAAAAGAGTATCGACAGATGGTCAAGAATGTCGATACCCAGGTAAAGCAATACTAGTTCTACTCATAATTATAACTATTTCCTCTGTAGGGCTCTCGTAATGATGTGTTAGCATTTGGATTGGAAAGTAAGCTCCTACTTGTTGGTGGTGGTTGTGTTCATGTGTGTATGTGTGTAGTGTCCAGCCTCAACAGACAGTTGTGGACTGTCATCAACTTTGTCTTAACTGTCGTCTGTTCTTTTGTGTTTGGCTACTTTGCTGCCTACTTTGCAGACATGAGCACAACAACAGTACGTGCACTATAATTAATATTGTATACTTGTTTGTGTGCTTGCAGTGTGTGTTTGTGGGTCTACTCATTGGAGGAGTTGTCTTCTTGGCTGACCTCTACTTCCTACTAAGAAGTCCTGGAGTCAGTGAACCATATCAACACCAGAATAGAAATAAGTAACATCCAACATTATTCACTCGAATTATGTGAAGATATTAATTACCCTATAGCTCGAAATTTTCTAGGGTGGTTAGCCTATAATGTGCAAAGATTAAAGGTGTGGCTTCCTGTAAGCAGCTTTTTGGAGGGCATTCAAAGAAAAGTTTGCGCTATTATGTTACGTGAAAGTACTTTTAGTCTTGAAAAATGTTTTTTTGTCACAATAATTGTTTGTACACCAAGTGCACACACATAATAAAGTACAGTTATTCTGCCAAGTCTTGCTCAAATGATGCCGATCTGTACAAGAGAGGTGCACATAAACACAGCGAATACAGAGTGTGTGTGGGTGGGTACCTTGTTGGCTACATCAAGAGCATCATAGTCTGGAGCTAGACGAACATACGCTTTCTTTTGTCCATCAGGCCTGATTGTATGGTATACATTTGAGACATCAGAAACAAGATCATTATTGGAACGCACCTGATGAGAGTATTCACCTTTAACACATCTATGTCATACAGTTTCTTGACAGCCTGCTTTATCTGTGGTTTATTGGCACGAAGGTTGACAAGGAATACAAGAGTATTGTTGTCTTCTATCTTCTTCATAGCTGACTCCGTCGTGAGGGGGTGTTTAATAATGGCATAATGGTCCATTCGTGCACGTCTGGGGGCAGAGCGACGTGGGTACATGGGCTGTCTTGACTTCTTTTGAGTCTTGGGCCGATAGAAGCGCACGGAAGTGCGTATCTTCCTCTTGAGGGTAGTGTGCTTGCCCTTCAGGACAGCCTTCTTAGCTTTCAAAGCATCTTTCTTGGCCGTTGTCGACGCTGCAATCAATTAAGGAGTATTAATGGATTCCGTATTAATAGTATGACAGGATCAGTAAACAGCACAGACTTACAGCCTGTCTTCTGCTGCTTAGTAGAACTCATTCTCCTCCTGCTCACCAATTCACCTCAACACGTGCTGCGCTGCTAAAAGGAACAGTATTGAGGCATGCGCACAAATCAGGGTGCAAAGGGGGGCGGGGCAGTTCAACAATATTAGAGGGGTGTGGCACACGTGAGGCTGTTTACCTTGATTTATATCGATATTCTGAAGTAAATGGCGTCTTTGCTGAGTGGTGGATCGCGAGGTTTTGAAGGAGTGGGAGATCGGGACAAGTTCGAGAAAGAGTTGGTGAGTGCTATAGCCATTCACACCATGCCCCGCGAGACTAACATTGTTTGTGTGTATAGCATGAGGTACTTGTGAAAGCCATCAGCTCTACAGAAGCTGCTCCCAAAGAGAAGCATGTTAGAAGTAAGTTATGTCCACAATGTTTTGTGGTCACCTTGTGTTGTATAGATGTGCTGATTGCTACTTGGAAGGAGAAAGGTTGTTCCTCTTTATGGAGAGAGCTGCATAAGTTTCCATTATCCAGTTCACATGTTGTGTGTTGGAAGGCATGCTTTGTGGTACACCGCACCTTCAGAGACGGTTTCAACAATGTGGTCAAGAACACTGGCAAAGAGATGCGATACTTGTCTGATCTAGGCAAGCATTGGGTAAGTGTGTGTTCCCCAGGCAGCCATATGAGTGTAACTAACCCCTCCCACACTAGAGTAGAGCAGTGGCTGGATATGCTCCTCTGATCACTGCCTATATTAGAGTCCTCATGAGCAGAGTCAACTTCACCATCAAGGTGACACAATACACACACACACACACACACACACACACACACACACACACACTGACTACACTATCACAAACACAGAATCCTGAGATTCCTGCTAACTTCAACTTTGATGATGTGGCCTTCAAGATACCAGCAGACATTGATCATGTGTAAGTTAGCGGATGCACTAACAATATATCCACTGCTTGTGTTTGTTCAGGTTTCAATTAGCAGTGGAAGTGTTTGATGTCCAATCTTCACTGCTACACCTCTACGCTGCCAGTAAGCAACACACATCACACACACATTTACCTTTGACCTACTCTACAGTTCTGTCCAAGTTGGACCCCTCCACTAGTCGCACGGTTCACATGTTGCGTTGTCGACTTGCTCCACTGGTCCCAGCTATTCAGGTACCCCCCTCCCACTTATTGTCAGGTTGTTAGTCTTGTGTTGTACAGGACTCTGCTTCATTGTATGACATAGTGTTCAAGCTAATGAAGGCTCTCCATGCAGCCTTACCAGCAGACACACTCTCTGGACACAGAGACAGGTTCATCAGACAATATCAAGCGTAAGCTACTGTCTCCCTCTCACCTGCATAACTAGGACCCACTCTCAGATTAAGGAAGTATTTCACTGAAGCCAGCAAGATGGAGTATGTCCAGTCCCTAGTCACTGTCCCTACATTAGGCCCTGTAAGTTACTAAGGTAGTCACATAAGCTGCACTAATGACCTCTGACCTCTGACCTCTGTAGGAGCCTCCCAGTTTCCTACTACCCCACCAACTGATAGAGTTGGAGTTAGCCAAGCAAGTGCACACAATACCTCAAGTGGAAGAGGAGTCTCTCACTCAAACACAAGTGGAGGAGAGCAGTGTGTTTGACTCACAGTTTGGTGGCTTGGGGGAAGGATTTGACTTCCCACAAGCACCCCCTCAGAAGGACGACAGGTGTGTGGGCGTATGTGAGGGTGTGTGATGAGTGTCCCCCTTACAGGGACTCGCTCATTGAACAACTCATGAGGGAGATTGTCGAGCTTAAGGAGAAAGTGTCGTTGTTGGAGGGTCAAAGGTCAGCTGATACAGAGCTTCTGCGTGGAGTGAGAGAGCGGTGTGCACAACTGGAGGCAGAGCTAAAAGACTACAAGGAAATAGCTGAGCAGACATGTAATGTAAGTACACACAGGGTCATGCAGTGTAGAGGTCATGCAGTGTAGAGGTCATTGTGTGTGTGCAGGAGAACGTACTACTCAAGAGACAGATAGACGCCTCCACTACCGAGGCTGGAGCACAAAGAGAGGCAGGGGAGAGAGCTAAAGCAGCTGAAGACAAGTTCAGCAAACTGAGGGAAGTGTATCAGAAGCTTCGCTCTGAACACATCACTCTCCTGCGCAAGAGCAGTGAGGCTACCAAACAATTGACCACAGCTAATGATCAGATATCTGAAAAGGAGGAACAAGCAAAGGTACACTGTATATACTAGCTGAGTGTGTTCTAGTTAGTAAGTTTGGGAAACCATAACTTGTGTTAGCAATTTCAAAACTAAAAGACGTACCTCTGTGATAGCATAACCCTATTGCTTAGATCAGATATTTCTTTGGCCATCCCCTTTGACTGCGATATTATGCAGGAGTTTGAGCTGAAGTTGGCTAGTGTGACACTAGAGGTGGAGGAGCTTAAAGTACACGCTGTGAGTAGCCTCTGTTAGTAGTAGCCTAGCTTATGTGTTGCCTCAGAGTGATGAGTCAGCACAAGTGTCTGTCCTTCGAGAAGAGCTTCGCAGGAAGGAAGCAGTGAGTAGTGAACAGGTTATATAGTAACATATATGTCATGTGATGTCATGTACAGAGCTCAGTGGAGTTGGAGCAAGCCCAACAGTCTCTGTCTGAGCAGTTGTCTGCTAAAGAGACTCCTCACAGTTTACTAGTAGCAGCAGTGGACGAGGCTGAGGGATTGTTGAGGAAGGTGATGAAGGGGCTGGATAGTAGTGGGGGGAGTACTTGTACTCCGGACCATCTCTTGGAGACCACTCACACAACTCTGGACATTATTGACAGTACAGCTGGTGCGTTCTCTCTGTACAGCAAGGACCCTCAAGGTAGGCCCGCCCACTCACTCTATAACCACTGTTAGTGTGTGTGTGTGTAACAGGTCTGAGTGGAGCTCTTTGCTGTCTCCCCTCACTGTCCCACAGTCTAGCAGAGGTGTTGTCTCAGGGGGTCGCTACATCTCACACCACATCAGCAGAGGATGGACAAAGTACATGTCACCTTGTAACTATAGATTACATGATGTCATGTGTTGTCCCCCCCTCCTTCTCAGAGCTAGTGGCTGGTAGTAAGACGGTGGGTGAATCTGCTCTCAAGTTCCTAGAGGTTCTCAAGACCCAAGGAGCTGGTTCTGGAGTGATAGCATCAGGAGCTAATGATGTCCAAACCTCTATCAGAGGATTAGAGAGGATGACACAGGTGAGGTCTTCCTGGGCGGTCTAGCTAACCACACCCCCTCACAGGAACTAGTAGCAAGTATGGCGACTGATACTGCCACTGAGGACAAGTTGGGAGATATAGTTGAAGAAGAGATGACGGCTACTGCCAGTGCAGTCGAGTCTGCTGCTCTCAGGATTCAAGAAATGCTGCGTAAAAGTCGTGAAGATGATTCCGGGGTCAAGTTGGAGGTCAATGAACGTATACTGGATTCCTGTACAGAGCTCATGAAGGCCATAAAAGTGCTCATAGCAAGGTCACGTGATCTACAGGAGGAGATAAAGCAAGAGGCCCTGGTAAGCCTGGTATACCTCACAACTTTAAGCAAGAAGCAGAAATGCTTGACCTCAAGTGTGTAGACTATTGTACACTGTGACCTAACCCAACTACACTACAATTTCCCTAATAAAAGTTCATGCTTAAAATGATATTAATTGTGGTTTGACTGTTGGCAACATGTGTGCATGTAGAGTGAGTGTTGTATGGATCTTGTTGTACACTGTAGGGCACATTGACTGATGCATCTGAGTTCTACCAGAAGAACTCTCGTTGGAGTGAAGGGCTCATCTCTGCTGCTAAGCAAGTCGGCTGGGGAGCTACTGTGTTGGTGTATGTAACCTCTAGCCTGTACTTGTGTGTACTGTATTCACCTTTGACCTCTTGCAGTGACTCAGCAGACAAAGTGGTGTCAAGGACGGGCAAGTTTGAGGAGTTGGTAGTAGCCTCTCACAATATAGCAGCCAGTACAGCACAACTAGTGGCAGCATCAAGAGTCAAAGCACGACCCAAGAGCAACCACCTCAAGTCCCTCAAATCATCCTCCAGAGCTGGTACGTGTGTGTGTGTGTGTGTGTGCGCAACTAGGGGCTGTGTGTGTGCGCCACTAGGGGCTGTGTGTGTGCGCGCAACTAGGGGCTGTGTGTGTGCGCCACTAGGGACTGTGTGTGTGTGTGTGTGTGCGCGCAACTAGGGGCTGTGTGTAATGTGTGTGTGTGTGTGCGCAACTAGGGGCTGTGTGTGTGTGTGTGTGTACCACTAGGGGCTGTGTGTAATGTGTGTGTGTGTGTGTGTGTGTGTGTGTGCGCCACTAGGGGCTGTGTGTGTGTGTGTGTGTGTGCGCGCCACTAGGGGCTGTGTGTGTGTGTGTGTGTGTGTGTGTGTGTGTGCGCCACTAGGGGCTGTGTGTGTGTGTGTGTGTGTGTGCGCCACTAGGGGCTTTGTGTAATGTGTGTGTGTGTGCGCAACTAGGGGCTGTGTGTAATGTGTGTGTGTGTGTGTGTGTGTGTGTGCGCCACTAGGGGCTGTGTGTGTGTGTGTGTGTGTGTGCGCCACTAGGGGCTTTGTGTAATGTGTGTGTGTGTGTGTGTGTGTGCAGTGTCTGAAGCTACTGGGCAAGTGGTGGCCTCCACTCAGAGTGGACTAACACTAGTACGACAAGACAGTGCTGCTAAGATGGACTACTCTAATCTCTCTCTCACTCAAGCCAAACGTCTTGAGATGGATTGCCAAGTGAAGGCACTTGAGTTGGAGAAGGAGTTAGAGTCAGAACGTACTCGTTTAGCAGAGTTGCGTAAGATCCACTACAAGTTAGCAGGTGCTAGTGAGGGGTGGGACGAGGTGAGTGAGTGGGAGTGTGTGTGTGTGTGTGTGTAACGTGTGCCCCTCCCTCTGCAGGAACAGAACTAACAGCATCAGAGAGACATATGTATATAATAGTTATGATATATTTGTATCACCCTTTAACTGTTCTATCCGTTGTGTGTGTGTATGATGATTTTTTCATATTAATGTATAATTTTGGATTGAAACACATCATTTGAAAGGAATTTTTGTAAGCTTTCAGAATTAACCCCCCCCCCCCCCCCCCACTCTGTTATGGTTTACAATGATTTGGGAATCTTTCAGCTGCCATAACTTCAATTCTGTGGATCGAAAGTCTAAAATGTTATGGTTTTCTGAATGCTTAGAAATAGACCTTTCAAATGGTACCATCAAAGTTCATATTCGAGAGATAAAATTATTTGTTAATTTAGCCGTACCATGGATTATAGCCCACGGTCCGAGGTCGAAAAATGACAAATTAGGGTACGGAAGAAATTTTGGATTGAAAGACATCATTTGAAAGGAATTTTTCTAAGCTGTCAGAATATCATTAAATTTTTGACATTGGATAAACTGTGCTGAAGTTATGACTGTTGAAAGACACCCCCTCAGTTAAATGGTGAATCTTTCAGCTGCCACAACTTAAATTCTGTGGATTGAAAGTCAAAAATTTTATGGTTTTCTGAATGCTTAGAAACAGACCTTTCAAATAGTACCATCAAAGTTTATATTCGAGAGATAAAATTATTTGTCAATTTAGCCGTTAGGATTATAGCAGGCATATAGCTGTTTGCATATAAGCCTCAATTAGTACCAGCCACGCATGCATGCAGGGTTCCAGGCTATTCTGAGGTCCAGAAATATATATAGCCAAAAGCATCTTCCCAAGCAACATAGCCTTAAAGCAATAACATCGTAAAATAAAATAATATTTACAGTGTTGCCAACACATAAGACACAGACTCAACAATGCATGAATGTAAAGAAATGATTGTCAGTGTCTATTGTTGTCTTCCTTCTCCCCATGCAAATCCACCAGGTCGTTCTTCTGGTGGAGGAACAAAGTCCGGGTCTCCTTGAGGGCCGTCACACAGTCTGTGTCTGTGTGGGGAGTGTGGGGGTGTGTGGGGGTGTGAGGAGTGGGGGGTACTCACAAGAAAGCTGGTGTTTTAAGAATCTTGAATCCGCCTGGTTTGTTGGGAAACACATCCTCTAGAAAGTAGTAGACATGACCCACTGCTATGCCTGCAATACAGAGGTTAGGGAATATAGAGTGTGTGTGTGTGTGGGGAGGGGCAACTGACCGACAAGGTCCACCACCACTGAGCCTCCAAACAGCACTGAGAGCAGCACCAGTAACCACGGTAAATAAGGAGCTTGGAATGTAAACAAGCCAAAGAAACTGTAGCGAACAAACGGGTTCCTACGACACCACACATAGACCAGCATAGTAGTGAGGGCCTCTCCCATGAACATCATACGCACCAAGACTGTCCCTATGATCTAGATGAGAGAAGAAGCATTAATCAGGGGGTGGGAGAGAGAGTGAGTACCTACCACTGTTACAGAGGCACCAAAGAGCAACATGATGATGAAGCCGGCAGTGTTGCCAGCAAAACTGGTCTCCTCAAGTTTCCGACAGAATCGATATAGGAAGAGCATGTTGAATACAAGGGATATGCCAACTGGCCCAAAGAACATGAAGCAAGTCACCAGTCGCCATAGCTATGAAGAGCATAAGCATAGACACAGTGTGAGAGAGAGGTGGTGGCCTTACCTCTCCTCTGAGCACCAACTGAGGATGGTAGAGTAGTTGGATGGGGGTCACCAGACTTAGTTGCTGCATATGGAAACAACTCACAACATGCTTAGCCTGACAGCTACGGAACAACTCACCACGGCCAATGTCGTGAGAATCGAGGCAGTAACATAGACTCTTGTGATGATAGGTATCTGCATAAACTCTGTTCTGAACTGTTGGGCCATTATCTACCCCGCACCCGTAGCTAGCTAGCTTGTACTGTACTGGTGGCAGATAGCTTGTACTGGTGCGCAGCGCAGCCCCTTGGTGGTGCAGAGCTAGTGCTAGTGGTGGCAGTGGTGGGCTTCTTTAGGAACAATAATCTTTTGTAGTTCAAAGGTCATAATTATTCATGTGTGGTTATGTCGACACTCTTCATCGAGATTGTGTACATATTGATATGATGAAGACAGTAGCAGTGGAGAGGGAGACTAAGAGTGAAGGTGAGAGGTCATGTGAGGAGGTTGAGAGGTCAGGGAGGTCATGTGAGCGGCTGGTGGAATGTCGTGATGTGGTTCTATTCTCTACTGACACACCTACTGACACACGTACACCTGATGATGTCATCATTTCCTTAGAGGCCGACATGTCCTGGTAATAATATAGTGTGTATTATTGTATGGTTACTATGGTTACTGCAGGTGTGCTCGGTTGTTGAGTGTGTGTGTGCGTGGTGTGGGTGTTCGTTACTTGTCAGCGTGTTGGTCTACTCTTGGAGGAGCACACTCTGCTCTGGGAGAATGTAGTCAAGCACATGTGAGAAACACACACACCCAGTCAGTGGAGGACACCTCTAGTAGTACTACCACTGCTCACATTCACATGTACTAGTACCCTAGCACTGTGCACCATGCTACAGGCTGTACTGCCCCTACCCTAACACTGTGCACATGCTACAGGCTGTACTGCCCTACCCTAACACTGTGCACCATGCTACAGGCTGTACTGCCCTACCCTAACACTGTGCACATGCTACAGGCTGTACTGCCCTACCCTAACACTGTGCACATGCTACAGGCTGTACTGCCCTACCCTAACACTGTGCACATGCTACAGGCTGTACTGCCCCTACCCTAACACTGTGCACATGCTACAGGCTGTACTGCCCTACCCTAACACTGTGCACATGCTACAGGCTGTACTGCCCTACCCTAACACTGTGCACATGCTACAGGCTGTACTGCCCCTACCCTAACACTGTGCACCATGTTACAGACTGTACTGCCCCTACCCTAACACTGCGCACATGCTACAGGCTGTACAGGCTGGACTGGTGTCCCAGCAGCAACTAGCTCTTGCCCTGATCATGGGAGATCCATTGTTGGTGGCGCGTTGCAAGCTCTTCTTGGCATTCAGTCTACTACAGCAGGGGAGAGTCAAGAGAGCTGCTAGAATTATCAGGTAATGTTGCTAATAGACATTAATTATCTCCAATTATCAGGCTATCCATTAGAATGCTTTGATATGCCACCTGGCTGTCATGAGATGTGTGTAGCAAGTGAAAGCTGGTCACTGACATTGTGTGTAGCCACAATGAACCTGTGCTGTTATTGTGGTCTATATTGTGGTAGGAATGACTTCAACTCTGGTAATCTCATTAATGCAGTGACACAGTACAGGCAGGAAGTGGAAGCTTACATATATACAACTATTGTCTTAAACCCTGAGCTGTGTATCATCATGTCTCCTCTATCCTCTGCACAGGGACCAGTATGTGTTTGCCACCTCTGAGAGCAGTGTGTATGATCAAAAGGTGTGTGTTAGCGTGTTCCTCTTGCCCTAGTTGAGTGCATTCTTACAGCTCATGTTCCCTATAACAAGGTTAATTGAGTTAGTGTGTGTGGCTTCCGGTGTAGTCCATAGTTGATCCTTGTAGTGTTTAGGCTGTGGGTATGTGAGGTGGTCATGTGGTGGCAGGTGGTGGTCATGTGCTTGTGTGTGGTAGGCCCCAGGTGGGGGCAGCTGGACACTGTGTTTATACCACAAGCTTAGATCATCCAGCTCAGCTGCATCATAACCTATGGGTCACCACTCTGTCCGCATTAGTGTGGTTCACGTTAGCCCCTCTGAATAGGCCTATTGTAGAGGCCTGTATTATGCTATTGACTGCTCATTTGTTGCCCATTAAGAGTTGGCATGGCAAGAGGTCGGCTCTAGACCCACTAGCCCTTTGATCCTTTGATCTCCTATTATAACGTAGTCACACGCTATATGTTGTGTCCTTGCCTTATTGGGAACTACAGTAACTGTTTAAATCTCTATTCCTGCAGTTGGTGGACATGTGTCTGGCAGCCTGGACAAGAGTCAAGCAACTAACTCCACTAACAGTTACAAACTAATCCTAAATTAAGATCATTCATTTTTTGTCATTGCCTGCAAAATTTAATTATTCCGGATGTAAACTTTGACGTCATAATTAATCGCTGCAATATAAGAGCTCTTCTGCATTGCAACTCTGTCAACAAATCAACACTGCAGTCTAGTCAAGGTGTGAGTTGCATAGTTGTAGCAAGATGTCCAGCTTCTTGGCGATGTGTCCTGCTCCCTTCCAGAAACCAAAGAAAAGCAAAAGTGAGTGCAGTATTACCATGCCATGCATATGCAGTAGATCCATGTCGTACCGTGCATGATATGATATGACAGGGTACATTGATCATTGCAGGTAAGGTCTCCAGCTCCAGTAAGAGGCGAGGTGGTCAGTCCAGCAGTCACCGTCCCCCTCCCCTGCCCACCATAGTGGACCAGCTACCACTAGGCCCAGTCCCAAGACACCCACAACATGACCAGGTAAGGGATCTAAATAAGCCCCTCTAGCCGCACCTAGTGATCACCCTCCTCTCCTCCTCTGTATAGAGTCAGCGCAGGGCCTGCTGCTGTGAGGCTGGAGAGTGTCTCCAGAGTGCCACCAGCAGCTCAGCAGCCAGTACATCCACTCACACCTCTGGCTATCAGACTGATGATGGGACCTTTGAGGGAAAGCTACTAGGCAGAGCATCACAAGCCCGACCAGCCAATCTAAGAATGACTGCAATACGTGACTATACGCCCTGCTGTCACGAGGAGCTGGCTGTGAGGAAAGGACAGAGAGTGAAAGTGCTCTATAAGAACAATGATTGGGTGTATGCTCTCACCAAGAGTGGGGAGGCTGGCTACATTCCATACTCGTTTGTTCGACCATCACGCAAGTATGCAGGCTATCAATCAGAGCCAGAATACTGTCAAGATACCGACGCCACGTATGCTTCAGGTTATGACACTGATATGCCTGTAAGTCGAGGTAGGGTCACCCGAACACAGATAGGAGATGTGCCCATGTACAGTGTACACACAGCCTTCTCTGGAGGTAGCCCTGAATCCAGGAGGGTACCTATGCAGGGTCGCAAATACACGAGTGGCTACTCATCAGCTGTGGAGACTACCACTCCACCGTCAGTGTACAGGGCCTTAAGACCTGCCAAATCAGTGCACAATATTCTAGACTCTTCATCTCCTGGTTCCAGTCGACGTCCTGCTGAACCCAAGCCTGTGAGCTATGAGCGGTTATTCCTAGAGGAGTTGGTTGTTATCCATGACTTTGAAGCCAAGGAAGAAGATGAAGTGTTTGCTGGGAAAGGAGAGAGAGTGCGTGTACTGAATGCGGATGACCCCTTCTGGCTGTGGATTGAGACCACTCCAGGAGACCAGGGCTTTGTACCACGATCCTGCTGCTCTCTAGGAAACCATGAGTGTAAGTGGAGGGAGGGAATGTTTAGTCCAACAGCTTGTTAAGGTTGTATGTGCTAAGAGCTTTTATTAATTAGGAGCTTGTTAAGTGTATCTGCAGTTTAATTAGGAGCTTGTCCTGATATGTGTATGGGATGAGAATGCTGTCAACAGTTGCTTTCAACTCTAATGGAGATCACTGGGTGTGCATGTTAGGTCATTATGATTAGGAGATTCATTGCAATTATGGCCAGACAGAGCTTGTTGATTGTGCGTAGTTATGATTATGTGTATTTATTGGGTGTAAGGTATTCACAGTGGTAGGTAGTGGTCAATCCTGTGGCAGCATTAGCCAAGTCACAACAACTTGTATGCTGGCACCCACATCATGTCTGTGTAATCACATTACCCTCTACACACCACACACACACACACACACAGTGCTCCACAGCCATGCCTCCAGGAGACAGTCTGCCTCTGCTAGAACACCTCAAACAACAAGACATGCTCGCAAGTACTACTACGAACGATCACGGGCACAGACTGCAGCCAAACAAGCGCGATCCACTGCTAAACAGAGGTTCCATGAGCTGGCACGACTACGCAACACTCCCCAGAACCCAGTCCTCATGCCCAAGGAGGAGATACAGAGAATGGGCTCTAAACTCATAGTTCTTATGGACTATACTGCCACTCAAGATAACGAACTATCTGTACAGTTTGCAGAGACTATATTTGCTGATGTATTGAAACAGAGTGGAGCAGAGAGGATATGGGCTTATTGTCCTCGTGATGATCGCTGTGGCTACGTCCCTGTGTCCCTCGTTGTCCCTCCTGTAGTCTAGTGAACACTAACCATGCAGCAATCATCACTCTTACACTGACTGTGCATTTATTCATTGTTAACTATTTCTCTCTGTATCAAAGTCTTTGGTATGTCTGTCTTGGATGCAACTATAATTAGCAATTATTTATCTATGTTGAGAATTGGCTAGTTATTCTAGTAACCCTAGGATCAAAGCCTTGTGATTGCAATGGCTGCCAACTTACAGGTGGTGCATGTCTACTGCTAATTGGGCTAGGATGTGGTGGATGGTATGCCTTTACAGTGTCAGCATGGATAAACACATCAATGGTGCAGTGGTGTAGGCCTACAAGCATTCCTGCCATTAGTGACATCTCAATGGGCCAGATGGTTCCTTTGATCTTGTCATGCTTCACTCACATCAGAGGAATTATCTCACTTTAGTGTCCACCCCAAAACAAGATCAAAGGAGACTTATTATCAGTGTGCAGTGGAAGCTTTGTGTTACACAGGGCCCATGCATGTATGTATGTACACTGCATTTCAGTGAATATCTTTACTTTATGGGAAGCAAGTGTATACAAGTAATACGATAGCAACACACAAGGATAACACAAACCAATTGTATAACACAACTATGCATTTCGTGGGATTATCACACACACACAATTAAAAGAATCACTAGGAAAAGCGAAAAGCATTAATTTTATAAAAACATCTACTGAATAGAACAACTCTTTCTCAAGTTTTTCAAAGTTTCTTCGAACTCTCTATCATCGTCTGCGCCTACATCTTGACCTTTGGCCCCTGATCTTTGCCCTCTGAACTTGTTGTAGTCGAGATCTTGTAGCTCATAGAAGAGTAAATATGGAGACTCCTCCAGCACACGATCCTCTGAGGTTTCCTGTAGAGGGAGGGGAAGCAGTGTAATAGGGACCAGCACACGCACACACACACACACACACACAGAGGGAGGGGAAGCAGTGCAATAGGGACCAGCACACACACACCCACACCCACACGCACACACCCACCCACACACACACGCACATACCTTGCAACTGCTATCATTGAAGTAGTACCAGCTGGTGTTTGGGTTCTTAGCAAAGGAGACATAGTGACCTCCTCCCATCATGCCTGAGTGGACCTGCATATAGGGTACACCCACTCATACACAAGACATGACAACACATGACAAGATTATGATAATGATGATAAGATACTCACACAGAGAGCAAACAGTTTGTAGAGCTGTGAGTCATCAGAAGGCTGTATATCACATGACACGTCCTGTGGTGTGTCAGTATCCATGGCAACATCATGTGGTGTGTCCGTCTCCATGGCAATGTCATGTGACTCTGTCTGCAATTCCATTGGTTCATCAGACGCCTCCTCATCTTCCTACATAATAATAATTATGCATTATAAATCAATTCTTTTAGGAGGTCATAACTTCACTAAAAAGCAAAACTAAGAAATATATTCTGTAGCTCTAGACAAGGCCTATCACATGACATGCTCAGATCAAAGTTCTGGAAGGGGCCAAAATCAGTCAATTATTATTATACCATGTACTACAGTCATGTACCCACTATTAGAGATAGTAGCTCACATGATCCATGTACTACAGTCATGTACCCACTATTAGAGATAGTAGCTCACATGATCCATGTACTACAGTCATGTACCCACTATTAGAGATAGTAGCTCACATGATCCATGTACTACAGTCATGTACCCACTATTAGAGATAGTAGCTCACATGATCCATGTACTACAGTCATGTACCCACTATTAGAGATAGTAGCTCACATGATCCATGTACTACAGTCACATATGTACCCACTATTAGAGATAGTAGCTCACATGATCATGGCCGTTGCTATTGTGTGCTGTGTGGCGAGTGGGGTCAAGGTTCAATGGAAAGGTGACATCTCTTTGAGACTTTACCCAACGTCCGTTGAAAAACTGAAACCTCTTTAAATGAATAATCTATATAGAGGAGAGTGAGTGGAGGTAGGCAATAATGAGAGGAGGACCCACCAACACCGGAGGGAGTCTCCATATCTCCAAACTTTTGATAGCCTCGCGATGAGTTTGACACCTCTTACAGTACCTGCGTGAGTGACCAATCAGATTACAGGAGGAACGGGTTGCCATGCCAACACTCACCATGACTCCTCGTCCCCTAACTCGTCTTGACGCACAAAAGCTTTGAAACAATCGTACAAATCAATAGGTTTGGTATCAATGACCTTTAGACTCTCCATACTGGCATGCTCCAGGGGCTGAGGGGATGATGATTAATGCTACATAATGATAGGAGCTTACCCTTTCCTGTGCTGACTGGTACTTGAGGTGCAGTGTTGTATTGTCCCAGTCCACAGCAATATAACCAGAGGTCCTACCAAGAGGGCTCTCATCACAAGGTAGAGGGCAACCAATGCAGAACTCATACCAAGGACACTGGCTACAAGTCAGCCCATCCTTAGACACCAGCTTCAACACAAAGGGGTACTGACTTCCATGCTCTGGGGACCTGCACACACACACTCAGTGTAATACACAGACTATAAAGCATGCATGGTAGGTATACACTACCTGGTTCTGTTGGGAGGGTCTGGTATCATGAGGCTACACAGACTATAGAGCATGCATGGTAGGTATACACTACCTGGTTCTGTTGGGAGGGTCTGGTATCATGAGGCTACACAGACTATAGAGCATGCATGGTAGGTATACACTACCTGGTTCTGTTGGGAGGGTCTGGTATCATGAGGCTACACAGACTATAAAGCATGCATGGTAGGTATACACTACCTGGTTCTGTTGGGAGGGTCTGGTATCATGAGGCTACACAGACTATAGAGCATGCATGGTAGGTATACACTACCTGGTTCTGTTGGGAGGGTCTGGTATCATGAGGCTACACAGACTATAGAGCATGGTAGGTATATACTACCTGGTTCTATTGGGAGGGTCTGGTATCATGAGGCTACACAGACTATAGAGCATGCATGGTAGGTATACACTACCTGGTTCTGTTGGGAGGGTCTGGTATCATGAGGCTACACAGACTATAGAGCATGCATGGTAGGTATACACTACCTGGTTCTGTTGGGAGGGTCTGGTATCATGAGGCTACACAGACTATAGAGCATGCATGGTAGGTATACACTACCTGGTTCTGTTGGGAGGGTCTGGTATCATAAGGCGCTTCACTTGTCCCCACACACAGTCATACAGAGCCGCTCTCTGTGAGCTACCATCACAAGGCACAACAACTGGTGTGCCGAATATAGCAGGACGAGTCTTTTGAGAGGCCACAAAGTAGTTCTCCACTGAGAACTGCACACACACACACACACAATGAGGGTTAGAGTCCAGAGGTCAGAGTACATGCACTTACTGTCCTGCGATGAAATGCAAACACAAATCCATCGCTTCCCTCAAGTCCACTCCTGGAAGGTTCCGGGGACTGTGGTCTCCTAGCAACCAAGTCAGGTGACACGCTCTCAATGTCAGGTGACTCTACAGATGCGTCGTTAGGGGGTGTGTCAGTAGCTGTGTTGCTAGGGTGTGCGTCAGTAGCTGTGTTACTAGGGGGCGTGTCAGTAGCTGTGTTACTAGGAGGTGTGTCATCAGGGGGCGTGGTATCAACTGCTTGGATCTCTATATCATCAGTAGTGTCATGTGATACAGATGATGATAGGTTGGCTTGTGCTAGTCGCGCTCTTTTCCGTTCCTCTTCAATTGTGTGTAGTGACATAGCTCTCTCTCGTCTGACCTCTGTGACCTTTGCTACCCTCCGAGCCTCATCAGGAGAGTCTGCTCTTGCCGTGGGCGTAAGTGTTGGGGCTGGAGGGATCTCATACGCATACAACCACCCACCCAACATGGAGCGTATCTTGGTAGAGTCAGAGGGAATGCTCTGAGAGAGATAGAGAGAGAGGTCATGACCCTGGGACACACACGCTAGAGAGGTCATGACCCCTGGAACCCACTTACCCGCACTATTCCACCGTACACCTCTACTAGCAGAATGTCCGCTGGCTCTAGTCCACTCAAGTCACAGACAGCACGCTTGAGCTGTCGATACTTATCATCTAGCTCTAACTTGAGACCGTATCTCAATGGTTGACTCCCATCCAATAGTACCACTGTAATAGAGGGAGTGGGGTGGTGACCTTTGACCTGTACTAGGACTCACCTATGACCTCTAGATTAACTGTACTCTCCATCGGCAGTGGAAGAGATAGGAAAGTGAAGGGGTCAAAGCGCACGCTACTAAACTGGCACTCCTTACACGTCACCACAGACTTGAGCTGCACAAGGGGGAACATTGTTAACAGCATAATTTCGTACTGTTGATCAAATGTAAAATTTTTTAGGATTTTCTGAAAGCTTAGAAAAATACCTTTAAAATGATGTTTTAATCCAGAATTTCGTCAGGGACATAATTTGCCATTTTTCGGCCTTGGACCATGGGCTATTATCCATGGTATCGCCAAATTGGCAAATACTTTTATCTCTCAAATGTAAACTTTGATGATACGATATGAAAGGTAATTTTTTAAGCTATCAAAAAATCCCAAAAATTTTGACATTGGATCAACGGTACTCAAGTTATGGCTGTTGAAAAAGCATTGATATGGAGGGGGGGAGTGTTGCAGTTGAACATTCTTTCAACAGCCATAACTTTCGTACCATTGATCCAATCTAAAAATGTTTATGATTTTCTAAAAGCTTAGAAAAATACCTTTAAAATGATATGTTTTAATCCAGAATTTCGTCGGGACATAATTTGTCATTTTTCGGCCTTGGACCATGGGCTATATATAATCCATAGTATCGCCAAATTGGCAAATATTTTTATCTCTCAAATGTAAACTTCATTGATACCATGTGAAAAGTCTCTTTCTAAGCTTTCAGAAAATCATACACTGGATCAACAGTACAAAAGTTATTGGCTGTTGAAAACGAAGTACATGTACACAGTAGTTAGTGTACCTGTCCCTGGAATAGGTCCACGATGATGGACTGGTTTCTGGAGAGGTGGTAATCCCACGCCTCCTTGGCCACCACACTGTCATCACGACCATCAGAATCACCCAGCTCACGATATGCCTTGTCCTTGACTCTGTTCAGATCTTCATGGAGTCCGTCCAATAGAAATGCTAGTAGCTCCTGACAATCTTGCTGCTGGAACCCATTGAACTGAGGAGCATATCGTCCCACTGTGAACTGTGTGGAGTGTGTGTGGGGGTGGAGTGAAGGAGTGGAGTGGGTGTGGGGGTGGAGTGGGTGTGGATGGTGTGTGTACTTACTCTGAACTTGAGTGGAGTGATGCTCTTGGAGTTGCCGGTCCAAAGGTCATCAATTAGCTCACCATATCTCTTGGCTAGCACACCCCCTGTCCCGAGGGGGTTGTCCCTGTGATCAAGAGCAGCTATATTAGCCTCAGTAGGATAGCTAGTAACTCACTTGTTGACCTCAGAGAGATGGTCTCTCTCACGGAAATAGGTCGTCAAAGGTCGTGTGTTGCTCACACACTGGAGTGCAGAGTTCATGAAGCATGTGTTGCCAAGGTTACTGAGTCCGGTAGCCCCCTGAGGAACTTTGACCTCTACCACAGGTTGCTTTGGTTTGTCTTTGACAATGACCTCCTTGAGTATTGCTATGATCTCCTCTGGCCACGAGTTGTCCTTGTTACGAGCTACAAGTGTGAGTATAAGGCACAGAGACTAACACAATGAAGAGACTTACTCTCCACTAGCAGCTTGTCCCCTTCTGTCAGGCCAAGCTGCTCTAGTGTAACACCATCTTCCTCCAAGAGCACTGGGTCTTCACTAGAATAGTTGTACAGTCTCAAGTCCTCACTCTTGACACGCAGTACAGCCTGGATAGCCTCACTCACCTACACAAGAGGCAAATGGGGTGACTGGGTCTATCTCTAAAAGCTAAACTACTACACTAATTAACCTCAAGTGTGTACAGAGCCTATAGTGTGGTCCCCACTGTGTGCACTGTAGCTAGTGTACAGAGCCTATAGTGTGGTCCCCACTGTGTGCACTGTAGCTAGTGTACAGAGCCTATAGTGTGGTCCCCACTGTGAACACTGTAGCTAGTGTACAGAGCCTATAGTGTGGTCCCCACTGTGAACACTGTAGCTAGTGTACAGAGCCTATAGTGTGGTCCCCACTGTGTACACTGTAGCTAGTGTACAGAGCTTATAGTGTGGTCCCCACTGTGAACCCTGTAGCTAGTGTACAGAGCCTATAGTGTGGTCCCCACTGTGAACCCTGTAGCTAGTGTACAGAGCCTATAGTGAGGTCCCCACTGTGTACACTGTAGCTAGTGTACAGAGCCTATAGTGTGGTCCCCACTGTGAACCCTGTAGCTAGTGTACAGAGCCTATAGTGAGGTCCCCACTGTGTACACTGTAGCTAGTGTACAGAGCTTATAGTGTGGTCCCCACTGTGTACACTGTAGCTAGTGTACAGAGCTTATAGTGTGGTCCCCACTGTGTACACTGTAGCTAGTGTACAGAAATCCAGTCTAGCAGTGCAGTACTGACCTGTGCTAGAGTGGTTGACTTAGGGAAGGCTGCTTGGTAGTAAGGTACACGTCGTGGTTGAGGAGCTGCACCGCTCTCATCCCCCCCAGCAGTGAGGAGGGGGGCACTCACAGTAGGAGTGCTACTAAGCAACCCCACACTAGTCAATAGAGAGGCTAATGGCCAGGGGAGATTGGAGGACTTGGCAGGGGCTGGGTTGGTAGTGTGCCGATATAACTTGAACACTAACGGATACAAGTCAACTTGTCCACTGGGACCCACCTGTGTGTGTGTGTGTGTGTGCGTGCGTGTGTGTGTGTGTGTGTGTGTGTGTGTGTGTGTGTGTGTGTGTGTGTGTGTGTGTGTGTGCACGTGTGTGTGTGTGCGTGCGTGTGTGTGTTGTTTGTGTGTGTGTGTGTGTGTGTGTGTGTGTGTGTGTGTGTGTGTGTGTGCATGTGGGTGTGTGTGTGTGCGTGTGTGTCATGTTTGCTAGCTTGTATACATGGCGTATAGCCATGGCTTTGTTGAGTTCAACTGATCACAAGCACACCATTGGAAAGGTAATTCTGAGAGCTATCAATTAGTTTTGATCTGAACACAAATTACGGGCTCTCAAAGAGAGAATTAAATGACTCATACTCACAATGCGTGGTAGAGAGGGAATTGAATATCCAGTAGTGCCATGCCATGAGATGAAGACCTTCCACACGACCTCAGGCAATACAACGTAATCCTTGCCCTCTACCAGAAGCCGTGACTTCACCAACCGCCCACCTGTATCCATGGTGATAATACACAGGTATCCATGGTGATAACACACAGGGATAACAACACACGTACCTTCATTAGTAAGAGAGGGTAGTTTCTTAGAGCCTGTCACCTCGGGTACACACAGAGGAGCGTTATCAATGGGTGGTGGTGGAGGACGAGCTTCAGCAGTGACACTAGCCGGGACTGTAGGGGGTGGTACCAGTCAGTGAGGTGGCACACACACACACACACGCCCACTCTTACCAATACTACCCAACTCTATAGCCTCCCCAGGCATGCTGTGGGAACGAGGGGGTGTGACAGGAAGGGGTGTGGTCAACTGGGTGGACTTGGATCTAGACTTGCTCTTACTACGTTTGTTCTTCTTGTGATGTTTTGTTGGACTCTCGACCTGTGACAGTACACACCCTCACACAACACACACCCTCACACACGCCCACTCACCTCTTGAGATGTGTACACTCTCCACTGAGTGAACCACTCACTGGGAATGATGTACACCGTGTCACCATGGCAACGGCCAGACTTGCGAAACCTGTTGAGATAGCCGTTGACCACGCTACCTTCTAGTTCAGGGTTCGAAGGTCGGAGTCCAAACTTGATGTGGCAAATCTCTACTAGTATCTTGACAAGATGGCTACCCAAGTCACACTCATTGGTCCAGTTAAAGTATTCGTCTGCCGTGAGGTGGCCTTCCTGTGTGTATGTGTGTGGGTGGTGAGGGGGCAGGTGTGAGGGTGTGTGTTGTGTGAGGTGTGGGACGAACCTTCTCCTTGCTGTGAGCCTGTAGTGCTGAGTCAGCAACTTCCTCGGAGGTGACCTATATACAATAATGATAATACTAACATGAGAGGGGGCGTGGCTGAAGGGGGCGTGGTTATACCTCCTCTGGTACTGTAGTATCATCAGGTGATGTGTTAATGTCCCTGATTGTGTGGAGTATGGACACTGCAGTGACTAGCTCATCTCTGGACAACAGGTTGTCTTCATCACGATCAAACAATCTGAAGCAAACTACACAGAGGGACACACAACAGTGTACGCTGGGTAGTGATCCACACACACACTAGTACGCCCACACATACACTCACTCACACTTGTACGCCCACACATACACACTCACACTTGTGTGGGTCGTCCCCACTTCCTCTACACACGAGTGCCACCACTTCTATGAGCTCTGTCAAGTCAATATGGCCATCCAGGTTCAAGTCCATCACACGGAACAAGTCTACACAAGCAGCAATGTTATAGTACATGCAATATACAGTGCACTATTGTACCCACCCTCACAAAGGTCGTCCGGGAGAGGAGGGTTCACGTAAGAGGTCAGAGTTGAGAGGTCAAACTTACCACTACCTCCTTTGAGAGACCAGTAACACTTCTCTAGATCCATGATAACTTGTTGATCTACACCGTAGCGTCCTGCCAGTGTTTGATGGAAGGTGGGTGGATCTGGAGGGCCCTCTAGTATAAGCCCACCCCCCTCTCCTAGTAGCCATGCTGAGAATGAGGCTAACGACTTGTGTGTACATAACCAGCTCTCAAAAATATCCAGTGAGGAAGTAGTAGTGTCACCAGGGAACAGGTCGTCAAGGGATACGGTGGGTGGAGCACCATCGCAATCAATGACGAGTTGATCTAGTCTCTCTCTCGTAACCTTGTCACTTTCTCCGCACACCAACTGACCAATGACTGCACACACACAGTGTAACCATGACAATGTTAGTATATAACTTACAGCGTGCTTTCTCGTGTTGAGAGCCATAGGACAGTAGCACCAGACCACACACGAGGTCCTTGAGGGAAATCCCCTTCTGGCCCCCTCCAAACGATTCATAGATAGCCTGCAATCACTACCATCACACACACCCACACCACACACACACACACCACACACTGTACACACGTACCTCGGCTAACTTGATGGGTACAGCGTCTCCCAGGACATCTCTCATGAAGGTGAGTTGTGGTAGAGCACCACTCACTGAGGACAGTCTCTTGAAGGTCTCCTGGAGTCTTGTCAGCACAGGCCCTGGCACTGCATGACAGAGGTAGTACAGTGGGTATGGGGTAGGAGGGTGTGACTACCTCTCTTGCATGCCTCCTCATAGGAGATGGACATGGACTTGGAGCGGCCTACTCCCATGGCTTGTCTCTAGTGGCAGCTCCTCTTGTCTTTTTCGGCAGCAGTAATAGCTTAGTCAACTCTGTGCTATCTAGCTAGCTAGCTAGCTGTGTATCTGTACTGTCTGTACTGAAGCCCTGAGTCAGCATCCATGTCACATGATAATAACAATCAACACACATGGCCTACCACACAGTGGAGTAAGGGAAGGAATGAAAGAGAGGAAGTCAAGGAATAGTAGTACTCGGCTGCAGGGTATGATCATTGTGTGTGTGTGTCATAGCCTCTCTCATGTACACTCCTGCAGCCTCCAACAATGGCCAGCCACAAGCAGCCACCACCACCACCAGAGGTACGCCCCCCCCCCCCCCCCAGCCCCTGTACTGTGTGTACTGTGTGTACTGTGTGTACTGTGTGTGTGTAGATCCTGGGTTGGAGAAGTTGAGGCAATCCCAGCGTAAAGATCGCTCCAAACTTGTCCTGTGGAGACGCCCACTCACTACACTACATTACTTCACAAGAGAGCTGCTTTATGAGACGTCCAAGCTAGTGAGTGGGTGAGTGGGCGTGTGTGAGGGTGTGCTGTGTGTGTGATATGTGTATCCCCCTGTAGAGTGCTCCAACATCGTATCAAGGTTTTCCTAACAATGCTATTGGCAATCGTACTAGTGCTCAGTTACTACCTCGATGGACCTCATCAAACAGTACGTTAGTGTATTCATCTCTCTCTCTCTTTATTACCTCCTCCTCCCTCCAGACAGTGGCAATAGTGGAGCGTGAGTTGCTATGGTGGTCCTATTGGGTGGGTCTAGGAGTCCTCTCCTCTGTCGGCCTGGGTACTGGACTACACACCTTCCTACTGTATCTAGGTCCATTCATTGCCTCCGTCACACTGGCTGCATTTACTTGTAACTCTGTCGACTTTCCTGACCCCCCCTACCCCAACGAGTGAGGCTACACCCACCTCCCCCTCACACACACACACACCGCCCCCTCACACACACACCTCTAGCATTGTGTGCCCAGACACAGAAGCAGGCTATCCAATCTCCTTTTGGACTGTCATGAGTAAAGTGAGGCTGGAAGCAGTCATGTGGGTGAGTGGGCGTGTGTAGCTCTCCTCTGTGTGGGTGTGCGTGGGTGGGGTGGCTAGTGTGTGTGTGTGGCTCTCTGATAGCTGGTTGCCTTGTGCAGGGTGCTGGTGCAGCCCTGGGAGAGCTGCCTCCATACTTCATGGCCAGAGCAGGTGAGTCTGTGTACCCCCCACCCCCTCTATGCTAACACCCCCCACAGCTCGTCTGTCTGATGGAGAAGAGGTGGATGACAGAGACTATGATCAGATAGAGGCTGTACTTCACTCCAGTCGCAAAGATCCTCTCACAAGAGCAAAGAAAGCTGTTCATCGTCTAGTACAGAAAATTGGCTTCTTCGGTATTCTCCTCTGTGCCTCTGTAAGCCCCCCCCCCACAGTATGCAGTGATTACCCCCCACATAGATACCCAACCCCTTGTTTGACCTGGCTGGCATTACTTGTGGACACTTTCTAGTGCCTTTCTGGACATTCTTCGGTGCTACTCTAATCGGGAAGGCCATCATCAAGATGCACATTCAGGTAGCTAGGTCAAACTGATCGAAATGTTCCATTCTAACTGAATTAGGATTGTGCATATTCCCAGTTATGTACAGCCTTAAAGGTGTACCTGATGTTCGATTAGTCATGCTTATCCATGCATGTCCTCACACACAGCAAGTGTTTGTCATTCTGGCTTTCAGTGAACACCACTTGGAGTGGGCAGTGGATCTCATTGGGTAAGAGAGGGGAAGTCCCTGTCCTGGCTGCGGATGTATATATACGTGTGTGTATACATGCAGGGGAATCCCCTATGCTGGCCCACTGATACAAGCACCATTCAGTGAATTTCTCGAGAAACAGAAGGCACATCTTCACAGGAAACCAGGAGAGGAGTTAGTGCAGGTGTGTGTGGGTGTGTGTGGGTGTGTACTGACTGTATGTGTTTGCAGGAGTCGAGTCTTATCCAGCAGTTGTTTGGGTATCTACTGCTGGTGATGGTGGTCTATTTTGTGCTGAGTATCGTCCACTCCATGGCACAGAACTACGCTAAGAGAACTCAAGAGAGAGAACTGCACTCACGCAACAAACACTCTCAATAGCATTGTGTGCATTAATTTATTATGTTGACATAATTTTGGCAGCAATTAATTTGATGATGAGTTTATGAGTCAATTCATAATAAATTATTGTTCAAACAATATTTCTATAATTAACGTACATGCACTATACGTGTTCATTGTTCCTAAACTGATGACACTCCATCAAACACTTTAACCTGCAGAGTAGACACAATTAAATACAGAAGAGGCCATTAAGACAGGCCTACCTTATCAAGCAGATCCTGTGTTAGCTCCAGGCTTTGTCTGAGCAATGCCAGGACTGCTGCTAGCCACGGCACACTGGCAGATACTCTGAGCTGACCTGTCACCTCGTATATCACACTTCCATGCTCACTATATACAGTGGAGGCAATAATAGTCAGCCTAAAGACTAGCTTACAATAGTGCCCCCATCCAGGAGTTAGACTCAATGTCCTTCATCTCCCGAACACCACCGCGTGCCGTCACTGCTAACACTGTCAGCACGAGCAGGGAAGAGCTGATGTGGAAATACAACGCCACGTCCTCAGGCAGCTCAGGCTTCAGCACAGACTGTATATGAGGGGGTGGATATGAGGGGGCGGATATAATAACTTGAGCAAGCAAACTTTTTGATTGTTGTTGAATATGTGCTGTGCGGTAGTGTTGGGGGGTAGAGTGAGGGCGGCCTCTGTTTGAAGCAGTGCTCCCAGCAACCCCTCCAAACACCCACGCAGACATGACTGTGAGGAGTGACCACAGCTCTTTAGACTAGCGTAAAGGTCGCGAACCCTCTGGAAGTGGTTCACAGAGTCTTGTACCTGAGGACAGAGGGGAAAGTCCCTCTCATAGTGAGTAGTAATGCCTCACTTGCTTGAGTTTCCATGGTGACTGTTCCTTGATGGTAGTGCGTAGAGAACGTCCTCCTTTGCCAGGAGCTCGAACATTCAACTCCTACACAAGATTAGCTGTGACTATATACTGTGTTAGACAACACTCACAGCTCGTGATATCCTGTCCCCGTCCACCGTGACAGTACAGAGGACATTGTCACCCCTACAACCAGTATAGAGGGGAGTACAGAGGTCATGAGCTAGTGTACTTACTGGTGCTGGGAGCTCAATAGAACAGGTCTTATCTCAGCACCTGAGGGAGGTAGTTACACACACACAGCACACGCACACTCACCAGCTATAGGGAACGGAGATAGTTTCTTAGAGCACTCCTCCAGATGACGATCAATGGCCTCCAGCTTTGCAGTCAACTCGGTCCTCACCAACCACTCCCATTCCTTCAACTGTACAAGGACGAGGGACGTAACAGAAGCTGACAAAAACCAATCGCTTTTAGTCACTAAACTCACTAGCTCTGCAGAATCCATTGGAACTTTGGCTTTGGGTAAAGATCGCTAATGGATAAAGGTTAAACAGAGGAGCAGTGGAGGGCAGAATACCCTGACCTGCTTGCCTCCTTAAACTGGAAACCTCTGTCATCTCGAAGGAAAAACCAAAAACTGAAAGTCTGCTTTAATATACTTAATAATTTATCTATAATATCTCCCAATGTTTTCACCCTCCATCCTCGCCCTTCCCCCCGTCACCCTCATAATCAAATTATTTTTAAACCATATGTTAAAACCCTAGCCCATAGACATTCCTTTTTTGTAAGCGTAATCCCCATTTGGAATTCCCTTCCCCTAAATGTTATCAGTAGCCCTAGCCCATCTGCTTTTAAATTATCCCTGTCAAAATTATAGCAATAAGTTAAATTTTTTTCCTTTTTTCTTTTTTTCACTTAAGTACACCTGCACCTGCACCTTTACTTTTTGGTTATGGACTGACTTCATTATTAGCTTCATTTAGCTACCTTGTCATATCCTGTATGCTTCCTCTGCATCAAACATTATAAAAAAAAAAAAAAAAAAAAAAAAAAAAAACTGTGGTAAAGGTCGTCAGTAGTTATTTTTACTATGGCTGCTAACAAGATGTTTGAAGGACAAGTAAGTTGATCATTGTGTGTGTGTGTGTAGTGTGTGCATGCAGGTCCCTCTGCAGGTTGCTATAGTAACAGGGGGTGCTCAGGGCCTGGGTGGAGCTATAGCTGCTATGCTCCAGAGGAACGGGGCTAAAGTGATGGTATTTGATATGAAGCCAGTGGTGGAGGGGGCGTCGCCAGAACTGAGCAGTTGTGTAGTGGATGTGAGAGATGAGGAGAGTGTTGTGGCTGGATTCAAGAAGACAGTGGAGCTGTGGGGACGTGTGGACATCATGGTCAACTGTGCTGGTATTGTGGGCCCTCATAGTGCCACTGCTGACATAGTGGATGTGGCCGAGTTTGATAAAGTGTACCAAGGTGTGTGTGGGTGTGTGTGTGTGTAGTGGGAGGTGTGTGTGTAGTGAGAGGTGTGTGTGTGGGCTGTCATTAGTGGTGTGTTTGCAGTGAATGTGAGAGGAAGCTTCCTCATGACCAAGCACTCACTCGTGGAGATGAAGAAACGTAACTATGGCCGCATTCTCCTCATTGCCTCCATTGCTGGTAAAGAGGTACGCCCACACACACACACTACCGCCCACACACTACCCCCCCCTCCTCAGGGTAATGCCGGGATGTGTGCGTACAGCTCAAGCAAAGCTGCTGTGATTGGACTAGTTAAGAGTGTTGGCAAGGAAAATGCTGAGTCAGGTATCACAGTCAATGCTCTTGCTCCCGCTGTTGTCATGACTCCCATGGTGGAAGCTATGGACCCGGCACAGGTCAAGTACATGACAGATAAGATACCAATGAAGAGGTGAACACACAGTTACTGTATAACTGCTATCAGGAGTACATACTCCTGCTGCTATATATATAATTATTATGTTTGTGTGCAGGTGTTGCAGTCTAGATGAAGTGGCTAGCATCACACAGTTCATAGTGTCTCAAGAAGCAAGCTTCAACACTGGAGTGTGTTTCGACCTCACAGGAGGAAGAGCTACTTATTGAAACTATATACAACTGACTCTAGATTATATATAGCGCGTGATTATTCTTTTGTATTATTTTGACGTCATTTTGTAACAATAAATGATACGCAACATTAAGTCATACATGTAGTGATAACAGAATGAATAGAATGGAACACAGTACATAATTATAGTCTATGATTGTTCATCATCACGACTACTGTCCAGAGTAAATGGCGGCACTCGCACTTCAAATGAGCTCTTATCTCCACGCTCGAGTAGAAACGTTCCCCTGTGTGTATGTGTGTATATAGTGAAGGGGGTCACATGATAAGCACATGACACACTTACCACATATGTCCGGATGGTGACTTGAGGGACACATGACTGCTGTACTGGAAGCAAGGTTGGGC
This sequence comes from Halichondria panicea, assembly GCF_963675165.1. NCBI lineage: Eukaryota > Metazoa > Porifera > Demospongiae > Suberitida > Halichondriidae > Halichondria > Halichondria panicea. Next base: position 7,027,217 of record NC_087384.1, on the reverse strand, counting down.
CGAAGAGAAAACAGGCTCTTGACCGATGACCCCACGACCTTTCACTGTCTCCAGAAACCCAGTACCAGAATAGATTCTCCAGTGACGCTCACGCAACACAAGCCGCTCACCACTCAGGCACTCGAGCCGAATATTGTATCTGAAGTGTGAATAATAATATAGCTAGTTAAACGGTGTGTGTGTGTGTGTGTGTGTGTGTGTGTGTGTGTGTGCGTGTGTGTGTGTGTGCGTGTGCGTGTGTTGCAGTTGAACATTTTTTAACAGCCATAACTTTCGTACCATTGATCCAATGCCAAAGATTTCAGAAATAGACCTTTAAAATGATGTGTTAATCCAAAATTTCGTCGGGGCCCTAATTTGTCATTTTTCGGCCTCGGACCATGGGCTATATATAATCCATGGTACAGCTAAATTGGAAAACACTTTTATCTCTTAAATATGAAGTTTGATGATAGCCATTTGAAAGGTATTAATTTTTTCTAAGCTTTCAGAAAATTTTGACTATGGATCCACAGAATTCAAGTTATGGCAGCTGAAAGAGATTGATTAAACGGAGGGGGTGGGAGTGTAGTTGAACATCTTTCAACAGCCATAACTTCAGTACAGTTGATCCAATGTCAAAAATTTTTAAATTCTCTGAAAGCTTAGAAAAATACCTTTCAAACGGTGTGTTCCAATCCAAAATTCGTCTGGGCCATAATTTGTCATTTTTCGGCCTCGGACCATGGGCTATAATCCATGGTACAACTAAATTGACAAATAATTTTATCTCTTGAATATGAACTATGATGATACCATTTGAAAGGTATTTTTCTAAGCTTTCAGAAAATCATAAAAATTTTTACTTAGGATCCACAGAATTCAAGTTATGGCAGCTGAAAGAGATTGATTAAACGGAGGGGGTGAGGGTGTAGTTGAACATCTTTCAACAGCCATAACTTCAGTACAGTTGATCCAATGTCAAAAATTTTAGAATTTTCTGAAAGCTTAGAAAAATACCTTTCAAACGGTGTGTTCCAATCCAAAATTTCGTCTGGGCCATAATTTGTCATTTTTCGGCCTCGGACCATGGGCTATATATAATCCATGGTACAACTAAATTGGAAAAACACTTTTATCTCTCAAATATCTCTCAAATATGAACTATGATGATACCATTTGAAAGGTATTTTTCTAAGCTTTCAGAAAATCATAAATTTTTTTACTTAGGATCCACAGAATTCAAGTTATGGCAGCTGAAAGAGATTGATTAAACGGAGGGGGTGAGGGTATAGTTGAACATCTTTCAACAGCCATAACTTCAGTACAGTTGATCCAATGTCAAAAATTTTAGAATTTTCTGAAAGCTTAGAAAAATACCTTTCAAACGGTGTGTTCCAATCCAAAATTTCATCTGGGCCATAATTTGTCATTTTTCGGCCTCGGACCATGGGCTATAATCTATGGTACAACTAAATTGGAAAACACTTTTATCTCTCAAATATGAACTATGATGATACCATTTGAAAGGTATTTTTCTAAGCTTTCAGAAAATCAATTTTTGACTTTGGATCCACAGAATTCAAGTTATGGCAGCTGAAAGAGATTGATTAAACGGAGGGGGTGAGGGTGTAGTTGAACATCTCTCAACAGCCATAACTTCAGTACAGTTGATCCAATGTTAAAAATTTTAGAATTTCTGAAAGCTTAGAAAAATACCTTTCAAACGGTGTGTTCCAATCCAAAATTTCATCTGGGCCATAATTTGTCATTTTTCGGCCTCGGACCATGGGCTATAATCTATGGTACAACTAAATTGGAAAAACACTTTTATCTCTCAAATATGAACTTTGATGATACCATTTGAAAGGTATTTTTCTAAGCTTTCAGAAAATCCTAAAATTTTTGACATTGGATCAACGGTACGAAAGTTATGGCTGTCCAAGAACCATCGATTAAACACATGAGGAACTAGTATCACCTCCACCAGTAAGTGGTTCCTTGGTCCTCATCTTTGCTGCCCATATAGAATGGCATTACAGACACTCTCACTCCAGCAGTGCTCTCTCTGTGCACATCACTCAGAGTCAGCCATTTATGATTCTTCTCACGCCAAGCACTCAACACATCACGAGGCAGAAACAGTGACCCTGCAGCAATATCAATACAAGGTATGGCCTCTCAAACTTAGCTACGAAATATAGCCCACGCTTTTTGCTAGAAAATGGACACTTTGGAGTGCCTGTAACTTCAATTTAGTCAGGGAGCCCTATCACATGTACGCTATCATACTATTCATCGAAACAAATTAAGGTAGAACTGACCAACCTTGCTTGTCTCCACTGGGCACAAAGAACTGTGGGAACAATTGATGAGAGAAGCTGTCCTGCCCAGTGCTGGTATAGGGTAGGATGTCTTCATGGGCCACATAGTCCAATCCTGCAGCAGTGTGACAGCTAGACTAGAGTGTGGTGTGGTGTGGTGTGGCAGCTAGACTAGAGTGAGTGAGGCACCCACGTACCTGGTAGAGAGTAGAGAGATGTGTCTTTGCTGGATGCTAGGAAGGTGATGGCCTCAGGGTGTGTGCGCTAGGGCAGGGAATCATATTAATGGCACTTATTAGCTTGGGGTCACTCACTACATAGGGGAAGTCCTTGTTGTCAATGAGGACCTGGTAGTATGGCTTGCTCTGTGCTTGCAAACCCTTCACCTTACTGTACAATAGTCCCTCTTCCTCCCAACCACTACTACTGTGCAATGAAGGACAATAGTGTGACACACACACACGCGCGCGCACACACACACACACACCCACCCACCCACACACACACACACACACACCCACACACACACACACACACACACACCTCTCAGTGGTTCTACTGATGTCTCTATCATATACGTTAGCAGTCCACGGGAATAAGACCACTCCACGATAACCAAACACACGATGCAGGAAGAACTGTGCAGCAGGATAATAGCCCGAGGGCTGAGGGGACTCTAACTTGCCAATCTCCAGTAGTCTGCTAGTGACAGGAGAGTGCAGTGAGGGCTGGCTAGTACACTCACCTGAAGTACTGGTCCCTGCTACTGGAGCTGTGAACACTTCTACTGCAACCACGGCACACTAGACTAGTAGGTCTCAACACTACTCTTGTTAGTAGATACATACTGTGCCATGCTGGTTGGTAAAGATCATCTTATTAACAAACTGACTTTTGCAAATCAAATTATTTTTGTTGAAAATTAATTATGCTGAAGACGTTATAGGTACAATAATAATAATAATGTAATTAATGGTGAACACACACACACACTGTGTTGGGTAGTTAGGTAGCTAGTCCTAATAGTTCCTCCGCAAACAGTGTGGCTGTCAGTGTGTTTGGTATCTCTGCCAGTACATCCCCAGGCTCTGCTGTGAAGGCACCCTCTACCTCAGGGTTGCTAGTAGCTCCTAATAAGGTCATCAGATACTCCACCAACTCAGTCTCTGTGAGATGCTCTCCTGTGCACATGTGTACATACAATGGTGAACACCTACACACACACACACACACACACACACACCCACACCCACACACACACACACACACACACACACACACACACCTTTCTCTTGTAGCAGCTCCAATAACTTAGTCCTGTCCACAGTGCACTCCCCCCCTGACCTTTGACCCAGAGCTTTGAAGGCTTCCAGAAACTGACCAGGGGACAACCCAAAGGCAGGGCGATGATTAATGTACACTGTGTGTGTGTGGTGGGGGCGGGTGAGTGGGCGGTGTGTGTGTGTGGGAGGGAGGGGGATTACTTACGTTTCAGAGTGTCTCCAAGGTCAATCTGAGTCTTGAAGACTTTGGAGGAGACATAATTACTAAACTTGACTTCATTCACCATGTTCTCAATCTGTACACAGTACACACAGGCACACAGTACACACAGTACACCCAGGCACACAGGCACACAGTACACACAGGCACACAGTACACACAGGCACACAGTACACACAGGCACACAGTACACACAGGCACAGGATTGCTAGTCTCACCTGTTCTTCTGAAGGATAATAACCCACAGCTCTCATGATGTCAGGTAGTTGCTCCACTGGCACTGTACATGACACTTCCCTCTCACCAGTAGTCTCAACACTCTGACTGCACACAATAGTCTATTATAATTATAATAATTAACATACATGTACCTTCTTATTTGAGCATAATAGAAGAATTCCTCCAGCTCTTTGAAGAACCCTCCCTCCCTCCCCCCCTCTAGGAGGGAGTAGAATGGTTCTAGACCAGCTCCTCCCAGCTGGGAGAGAGCCTCCAGGGCTCTACAGAGGAGGGGGAGTACAAATGAAGGCAATTAAAGCATGTATCCTCTTACCCCGTGTTAACTGTCCACATGTGCACAGTGTGGTCATGCCCTCCAGCAGTGAACAAGTAGGAGCCATCATGAGAGCTAGTTAAATCAGTCACCTACAAGAATCGAGGCTAGTCCCCTACCACACACACACACACACACACAGGGTACTCACTACAAGGAGGCTAGTCCCCTACTACACACACACACACACACACACAGGGTACTCACTACAAGGAGGCTAGTCCCCTACCACACACACACACACACACACACACACACACACACACACACACACACACACACACACACACACACACACACACACACAGGGTACTCACTACAAGGAGGCTAGTCCCCTACCACACACACAGAGGGGTACTCACGTTCCCAGAGTGGGCCAGCAGGCAAGAGGTGTTGTGTGGGTTTCCATCGTGTGGTAGTAGTAGGAGGCCCACCTTGTCTTGAGTGGTGTAGGCTAGGTACCTGCGAACCTCTTCTCCTTCAGAGCCCCTCACTACCATTCCAGGGAGCAGCAGCTGTCTACACGGTGTGGGGGGGGAGACTAACACACTGTCTATACGGTGTGGGGGGAGACTAACGTATGGGTACTAGCTAATTACCTTGTGATGGGTGTTTCAAAGGCAGGCCCCAGTAGCGTCTGCCGACACATCTTAGTGGTGGAGTTGAACAGCTTCAGCTTGTACTATATACATGCATAGATAGAACAGTAGGAGGGATTGGAAACGAAAATGTTTGCGTGAAACACTCCGCGTTATAGGGTGTGGCTAAAACTACAAAGGATTATTTTTATAGTCAGCATGCTCATTACCTGTCTTGACTGCTCTACAATGTGCTGTACATAGAAACAGTGAAATTGATCACTTTTAATGTTGATTTTTCTAAAAAGTAAAGAGAATCTAGCTCTAAAAAGTCGACTGAGCCACGCAGCCACTATCACTAAACAAATAAATGCTATAAAAGAAGGAGTAGCCCTTACTATGAAGTCGTGGGAAGTCAAGGCCCGTGGTGTGTCTAAATTTATACTGAAAGTATACTAAAGCAGTTTGAAGGACTATACTGCAAACGTTTATGAACAGTACAGCTTATCCATAGCATGAAGCCATTCTATATAGCACTTAGATACATAATAACAAGTCAAGCAATGTACTTTGCTGTTTTGACTTCACAGCAGGGAAAGAGAAAAGTTTACATAGAGTAATTCAAGCTTAACTCAACAAAAATTGGAAACAGAGTAAAGACAACGGACTCAGAGCTTGTCAGTGGTATAAACTTACTTCTCTAGAGTACCTCCCAGCCCCTGAGTGATCGCTAGTGGATAGGAGAGCTAGAAACAGTTGAAATACAACACAAAACGATCAACCACGAAAATATTTGCGAGCGCGAAATATAACGCGGAGTGTTTCAACCTTTTACACAGGGCGGCCCGGTCGTTTCCAATCCCTCTTACTGTTCTATCTATGATACATGTAGGTATAGGGTATATAACTGAGTGGGCGGGTGAGGTATATATACCTCATCATTGGAGAGTAGGATGAATGATTCCTTAACGAGAGGAGGGTACCATATAAGGGAAGTGGGTGTGGCACTTTGCTCTACTCTCTCTATGGAGTGTATAATGAGGTCATCTTGACTACTGCCAGCCAGGTCATACTCCACCTGCACACACACAGGGTAGGGTCCATACTAGTACAGTGTACAGTGTAGTATTGGAGCCACTTACAATGTGTCTGTCCTGGCCCAGTGAGAGCAGCCTGGGGAGGGTGGAGTCTAATTGAACCCCAAACAGTAGGCCGACAATGGGCTTGTGATGTGAGCGATGCTTGGCCAGGAAGGACCACCTCCCTCCCTCTCCACACACGTACACACTCACACAGCAGTCAGCATCCTGGGAGAGATACACTAATACTTGTGCAACTGGGGCAATCAGAGGAATGCTACCTACACACACAGACACACTCACGGCAGTAGCAAGGTAGGTAGAGTCATGAGAGAACGTGATGAAAGAGACACAGTCTCGAGAGTAGTGCCAAGGATCAGTCTGCAGACTGTGCAATGTGAGAGCATCCAACAGAACCACACCGCCATCACTGAACCCAACACCTACACACGTACACAAGCAACAATTAGCACACACACGCATACAGTGTACACAACTCACCAATGATGTCACCACTAGGGTCAAAGGTGATACACTGTATTTCCACACCCTCCTTGAAGTGCCTTGCTGCCACCACTTGGCGTGTAGTGTAGTCCCAGAGCTTTAGTTTAGTACTAGCCACTGCTAGTCTAGGTAGAGAGGGATGGGTCGAGAGGGCACTCACACAGTCTGCATGCTCATCCAGTACTGACTGCAATGGAAACGCCCCAACTTGATTATGTACTTGAGAAGGAGTATGATGAATTATTATAAGAAAAGTCCCCCCAAGAGGGAATCGAACCCACACCTTATCTATCACCTAATCTACTAAGCCGCCACCCTAACCACTAAGCCACACCTATTCTGTCATAATACAGATTGCAGACTTGCAGTGCACTTGCATCAAAAGAAAATTGTCCTTGTATATAATTATATCATTATCAAATTCATTAGCTTACATGTCTGTACCTGTATGAGTGATCCATTGGCAGTGGTGTGTGTGATGGTGGCTGTGCTAGAGCTGGTGCTGAAGTCAGGGACAAGGAATGGCCCTCCACTCATAGTGGCATCACCAGGATACTGGTGGCTGTGTGGATACAGTACATGTATATCATCACATTAATACAGACAATAGTTACTTGTCAGAGAGTTTGGGCGGCTGATGGGCGAATGAGATGGACACAAGATGTCCATACTGCTCACTGCTGTCATACCAGTGGAGCAACTTGAGGGACGAGTCAAAGAACTTGATCCTACCAGATACATCACCAGTCACTACAAAGCTGCGAGGGAGTGGGCGGATAACACAGTGTGTAAGGTGTGAGGGTGTGTGTACCTGTTGACAGTGGTCACCACGGTAACAGGACAGTCGAGGAGTTTCATTAGTTTTTCTGGTCTCCTACCACAGCCTAAGAGAGAGAGAGAGTGGGCAGAGGCACACAACACACAACACACAAACACACACACACACAGAGTGGGCGGAGGTACACACACACACACACACACACAGAGTGGAGTTTACTCACCTTCCTGGTTAGGTCTAGGCCCCCACACTACAGCACAGCCCTCAGAGGTGCCAGTGATCCCTCTATCAGTGCCAGGGATGAACACAGACTGGGTCAACTCACCAGTGGATTTATTGAAGTCCTGGAGGGACAGTATAGAAGGAATCCAGGCAACTACCTAGCTAGTGGGTACCTTGTCTGATACTAGTGTAGAGGTAGCTCTCATCTTGTCACCAGCCTACAGTGTGTGTATCATAGTCAACACACTAGCTATGTAATGAGAGCACTCACCCAGGTATAGAACACTACACTGTCCTCACTGTTGCTCACAAGTTGCTGATTGTCAGAGGGATGGAAGACAAGGTGATCCTGAGGACCAGAGTCTACACTGAGGCTGGTAGTACAGAGGGGACCCTCACACCCACTGCTCCAGTCCCACACACACACCACCTATACAGGCACAAGAGTCAGACTAGCTAGTACATGTGTGTGTCTACCTGAGGAGTATCTGCAGACAGAGTGGCCAGGTACTTGGCATCCTCTGATAGAGCCACTGAAGTAGTGCCCTCACCCAGTCCATCAAATAGTGTACACACTGGAACACTGTGACAGACAGCAAGTATACACAGACAGACAGGCAGTGGGCTTACCCTGTGTAGGAGTCCCACACAATGAGAGTGCTGTTGGGCCCAATATCAGCAGTGACTATCCATCGCTTGTTTCCACTCACGGCCGTGGCTACTATAGAGTGGGCGTGGCCTTGTAGTAGCATCTGTGTATTGTCAGATATGTCCAATAGCACTCCAACATGACTGCTCACATAGAACACCATCTGTGAGTGAGTGGGTGGTATGAAGAGAGGCCACACACACACTAGAGTCACACACCCCACACACACACACACCCATACACACTCACCTTCCGTGTTCCCTCGGACACATTGTGGACTGGGAGAGAGGAGTTGAAGCCATAGGACCAGCATAATGACTACAGGAATGAGGGCCGGGGATGCATCATATGACATCAGTGTGTACTATAACCACCTTACCAAGGGATGGTTGGAAAGAGGGGCATCCTTACACTCTTCCCTCTTATGTACATCACTGGAGGAGCTCTCTTTGATAGCTCTGTCAGCAGGAACGTCTTCTTGTGTAGCCATAATTGCGTTTATTCTATTTAATGCCCATCTTAAGATTATTAATTTGTTTGTAACCATGGCAAACATGTAGTTAGTAACCATGGATATTAATTTTGTTCACATGATCAGAGTTTAGTACCACGCCCACTTTATCAAATAACAAGAACGTGTGCAAACATAATTAGTGTACACAAGACCAAATACAGCACAAGCATATGACAATGCTAACACACACGCACATACACAAGAACTAGTATCTATGTTGTCTGTATTGGTTGTATGAAGATGGCCTTGGTGGAGGGGCTTGGGAGTAACCAGTAGTGGGTCGTACAGGAGGATAGCCAGGTCGTGGGTAGCCTGGTGCCACTGGAGGGGGGTAGCCCTGGGCCACTGGAGGGCGATAGCCTCCCTGTTGATATCCAGGATAGGCTGCTGCTGGGAATGGTTGTTGAGAGGGCATGCCACGAGGAGCCATGGGATAGGGGGGCAGAGAGTTGGTGGTTCCCTCTGATATCCTACCAGGAGACCCCACAGACTGTAGTGATGACATAGGGGGTGTGGCTTCAGGAGGTCGTCGTGTCCTAGGGACTGGCACAGGACGTCTGTTCTTACTCAACTCATCAAACTTGCTGAGCTTCACTTTCCTCAACCAGTACTCTGAGCGTTGCTTCACTAGTGACTCTACAAACTCATCAACTGTTAGAGAAGATTTACCATTCACAAACTCAGTAGCAAAATCCTGTAAAGAAAGGAATCATAGACACAGTCACAGAGAGTGATTGGTTGCTTACTTCTGATGAGTCCTCGGAGGTCTTGGTGGCTTCCTGTAGCTGCTTCCTGAGAGTGGTCAGCTCAGTGCGACTCTGTAGCCTCTCTACATAAACACACACACTATGAACAGTGCGACTCTGTAGCCTCTCTACATAAACACACACACTCTGAATAATCACAACACACATGCACACATGCACACAGCACACATGCACACAGCACACAGCATACAGAGCACACAGACTCACTGAGTTCATTGTATCCCTGATCATAGTCTGCCTTCAGCTCTTCTGCTTCAGTCACGAGGCATCTCAACTCTTCCTTGGCTTGAGTGAACTGTGGTTCTCTGTCCGTGTTCTGTAGTGCTAGCTCACGGTTCATATCCTGTAGTCTCTCACATTCGCCTCGTGCTGTCTTCACCTGAAGGCGGATATGATATTGTTAATACAGAAGGTGTTGTATACAATAGCTCACAACACAAGCTGTGACTAGACTAGCACACTTGACTACACTCACATCCCCCAGTTGTAGCTCCTGGAAGAACTCGTAGAAGGTACCCTCATCCTGACCGTCCAGAGTCTTGAGTAGCTCCATAGACATATCCTTGAGGAGGTAGGCAGGAAGGTTAACATCGTTAATGCTCTTCACAGAGGTACGTCTAGCCATCGCGAGAGCTAGAGAGGATCGGAGATGCAAGCTTTGTTTGGCTCTTCAAACATTACTTTAAAATTGTTGGATAAATGGAGCAGATACAATTGGAATGTGTTAGTTCTATTGACGACCTTTCAATTCAACATTACATAGAAGTTTGCATAATTAGAACACAGCCATTTAATAATTTTTGGACATAGAAATTACGTTTGCATAATTAGAACACAATGGTAACTTCTTTAGTTGAATGCACACACACAGTTGAGTCAAAACTTTGGTTTTCTTTTTCGTCCAGTGTACTTGGTGTCTGGCCTCACGTCTCTTCCCTGTCGTCTCCTTCTTTCCTTCTTTGCTGTCACCCACTCTCGACTCTTGACTGACACGTGTGAACGTCCTCTAGCTTGTAGCTGACGTCTGTATGTCATGTGATCATTCTCTCAAGCATTAGTATCATTTCTTACCTTGTCTCCACAAATGACACAGTGTCTGGTGCCTTGCTCTCGCCCACTCCACTGCCCAATCCCTGCACACACACACAGTACACTAGTTTGGCACACACACACACACACACACACACACACACACACACACACACACACACACACACACACACACACACACACACACACACACACACACACACACACACACACACACACACACACACACACACACACACACACACACACACACACACACACACACACACACACACACACACACACACACACACACACACACACACACACTACCTTGGGCATATCTGATGCAGCAGCTCCTCCAGTGAACAGACACAGGAACAGCCTGCACACACAACACAAGTCATGGGTAAATGTAGCGTTAAATAGAGCATCTTTGAACAGCCATAACTTTAAACCTGTTAATCGCAATAACGTTAATTTTACGATTTTCTGAAAGCTTATAAAGAGAGGCCTTTCAAGTCTATATTATTTTTAGATAAAATACCATGGGCTATAGTTTTTTCAGAAAATAGGCTGTTGGGATTTGAACATCAGAACCCTTTTAAACTTTCATGAAATCACAGAACTCATTTACAAGGCCAACACTAGTACATGTACACAATTCATGGAGTGACTTACTTCCTGGCCTTGGTTGAGTTGGGGTAGTCAATGACGACCCCTCCAGTGAACCCAGCTCTCATGGCCTGGTGAGTGATTAACTCCATCTGGGCTGGATTCTCAGGATAGAACTGGAACACAGCATGACCTCCACGCACCTGTGTGGGTGGTGGGAGGAGTGAGGGTGTGGGGGTGGGGTGGGCGTACCAGACAAGCATACAACGAGCTGAAGAAGTGATAGAGTCTCTTGGGAGGATTGTGAGACTTCTTGTCAGCATTACACAGCCACTGAAGAGCAGAGACACTGATGACAGCATCAAATGTTCCAGGCCTGAATCCAAGGCCTTGACCCATGTCCCACAGAAACAGGTCCCCCTCCACCTCTCTCTCCCTGGCCACCGCTGCACAGATAGTGTGTACACTATAAGAGCTAACCCTAATTGCTCACCTAGCATACTTTGGCTGATGTCTAGTCCAGTCCAGTGATGGCCAGCTTCAGTCAACGCCTCTCCACTCAGACCAGAGCCACAACTACACCAGGGAGGGAGTCATAACAAGACTGTCTATACACACACACACACACACTCACCCCACATCCAGTATGTAGCTGGGTTGGTCCTCTGGTAAACGGAGAAGCTCTATAGCTCTTTCAGCCATTGACATCTGTACCTCCATCATCCTGGAGCTGCAGGAAAGACACACACACACACACAGTTAACATCTGTACAGTGTCTACACATGCATCCCTATAATGAAACACTGACCCTTAACCAGACACCTGTGGACAGTCAAGGAAATAACAATCATTGTGTTCACAATAGCATTACAATAACACACGTACAATAGACACAGCTAACTACACACACACACACCACTAGTTGGTTTGGGTCAATAGAGTCACATAACGTTTAGGCCTGTACACTAGAGCCAGGAGCATTCCTAAACCAGAACAGGCACTAACTACAAACAAGAGTCCATAAAATCCAATAACACTCTTGAGCAGAGTTGATACCGTTGCCCCAAGAGATCCAGCAATGATTTGACTAGTGAACAGCATCCCATAGTTAATGGCAGCGTACTTGAGACCAAAGGCTCTACCCACGGCAGTAGGGAACAAAGAGAAGTTGCCACCAACACAGAAAAATATAACACACACCCACACAAAGTACATAATCTTTCCTCCGAGTATCGTAGAATATAAAGTAAGCATAAACACAGTCATAATAGCAGACATGACCACTAGACAGAACTTGTATGAGACCAGATCAGCCAAAAGCCCCCACACAATCCGACCAGCGCAGTTGAACACAGCTGATACAGAACCAACAATAGCCAAGTAATGGTCATCATGGATAAAGCCAAGTCCAAACACCTTGTAGAGGGTGGCTATGAACATGGTAGCCATTCCATTGGAGAGGAACATGAACCAGAGGATGTAAAAGTTAGGCTTGGTGAGTACTTGTCTCGGGGAGAGGCTGCTAGCCACGTTGGTGGGTAGAAACAAGTTAGAGGCAAGAGAGCTCTCGAGATCCGGTCGCCCTGGTTGTGTGTCATCTTGTAGCAACTTGAGTTTCTCCTCCTCCTTTGTTTCCTCATCATCAGACTCCGCCCCTCCATTGAGAGCCACACCCCCTTTCAATAGACTGCTCGTCAAACTGTTGTCTGGACTACTTGTCAAACTGTCTGGACCGCCTTCCTTGTAATCATACTCGGTGGTTATTCTGTCGTCTTTTCTCTCCTCCTCTTTCTCGCCAGCAGCAATCTCATTGGTTACTTTTTCGTCTGTTTGTCCATAGTTTGGAGGGGGTGTGGTTATCATGAGCGAGCCAATCAGTTGTATGCCTGCATAAATACCTCCCATTAGCAGGAACATCCATGGCACTCGACTAATCAGTTCAGGGTCAGTGAAATATTGTCCATCAAAAGTTTTCGAGTTGCGAGGGTTGATGTATAGTGTTTGCAGAGCGTTGAACCCCAGAGCCCCCAGTCCAAACCCGGCCACCACGACACCGTTGGCAAGACCCTTCCATTTAGGCATCCACTTCATAGCAGAGGTCAAAGGTCCAATATACGCTATGCCAACCCCCACTCCAAACAGTATGCCGTAAGTGAACAACAGGAGCCAAAACGATACCTTGATAGCAAAGAAGGAAAGAGCAACGCCAGCGCTCATAATCCAACCACCTAGTAAGGTCGTGAACCTTGGACCTATCTTATTAACCAACCAACCACCAATAAACATGGCTCCACCTTGGCCAATCAGAGCACACGCAAATATCCAGGAAGAGGTGGCATTGTTCAAGTCTTGAGGGTGGGACTGATTGCGTATATAAGAGACTATGTATGGAGCCATGTTCCCGAATGTGTAGATGGTGCCGAGAGTGAAGTGAACCATGAACCCTCCGACCACCACCAGTATAGCCCTCAACACTAGCAAGCGTGGCGGCCAATGGAAGGATGAGGAAAACACAGAGCTCATGGTTAGCTGTGAGGGGGGGAGTGTCTACATGGAGCCCCAACACACACAATCTGAATAACAGTACAATACAGTACATCGTAAAGCTCGTGTATAAATGTGCTGAGTGGACAATCTGATATAAAGCAATTCTCGCAACCCTAGCCCACATCAACGAGTTACTTATGTAGCATTAGCATTACTATGGCATGTACAGTACACTAGATGCAGTACACTAGATGCAGTACACTAGATGCAGTACACTAGATGCAGTACATGTATTTACTGTTCAGTGGACAAACTATTCAATTACAATCACAAGATCATGTGTAACAGAGCTTACTTTTGTGTGTACTTTCTTGCTTCTAGGTCATTATAGAACTGCAGGATAGGATACAATGAGTCACTAGCTTCCTATTCAGAGGAGGAACTCACAATCTCTGGAGGTGCACGGTGTTCAGGTCGAGATGCCATATTGAGGGGGCGGGACTGACCACATGCATAGAATGACCTTTGACCCAAGTCACATGGTTATCTCTCTCCCAATACAACGAATAAAAGGATGGAATATTAAAAAGAATAAATGTGCTCTGCTTGGAAAGTGTGGGAGAGTGAGTATGTCTCTTTACCGAGTCTTGGTGTCGTCTCTCAAGGAAACCAAGGCTCTCAAGTGTTGTACACTAGTGCGCTCCTACACTACTCCCCCTCCGGCTAGGAGCAAGAGCAAGGACTTGTATGGTGTCATGGGGATCACTCCAAATGCCACTCAACAGCAAATCAAGGAGGCCTATTATAAACGATCCATGGAGTATCATCCAGACAAGAACAAGAACAGTAAAGAAGCTCACACTAAGTTCACAGAGCTGACAGAGGCTTACTCAGTACTGGGCAGTCATGACCTACGCAAGAGATATGACAAGGGCTTATATCATGGCCACCCTCACAAACACGCCCCCGCACACACAGCCTCACAAGAAGCACATCCTCATGACACCACTGTACGTGCAGGACAGAAGGCCAAGTTTGATTTTGATGAATTCTATCAAGCTCATTATGGGGAGGCACTAAAAAGAGAGAGAGAAGCTCGTAGGAGTGCAGCGGAGGCTAGAGAGAGGGCTAAAGTATACACCATCTCTCAGAATATTCAACAAGTGCTCATAGTGTCAGTGGTGCTCAGTGTACTGGCTGTCGGCTGGTATGGGGGCCAACTCAAACACAGAGGAAAGAACTATCCGTGAACACTTTATAATTATATAGCTTTATTATCTATTTTGTCCACATCAGTTCACAATAAACTTTATACAACATCAGTTTTGTATTATGAAGATTATTATGAAGATTGCTATAACAAGAATTCCTAAAATAATTATAATAAAAATTATACTAAAATTAATGAATGTTCATTGCTTGTGTTCCTTGTTGGCCCTGCTGTTAGCGTCCAACACTCCAATATTCTGACTGGCCACAATCAGTTGAACCACAGACACTACTTGCTTCAGGAATGACACGGGGAACGTCACTATAGCAACCAGATACCACGCCCCCACCTCATAGCCGAACACAGTGACTGTAGAGAGTGGGATAGTGTGTGTGGGTGTGTGTGGTGGGTGTGTGGGTGTGTGTGGTGTGTGCCTTACGTGTGGGGCCAGGTGTGAAGTAGAGCATGTAGAGAGATGCAAAGAAGAGCTCATTAGCCGCACAGAATGTGAACAGAATAGGCTGCAGGAATTCACCACTATATAATCATGCAGTACCTACAGTTGAACCTTGAACCCCCGCCCACCCATCCCTCCATTCAATGGTTCGGGGACTCTTTAAACAGCCATCACTTCAGTACCGTTATTACAATGTCTATGATACCTTTCAAATGGTGTCATATTTGAGAGATAAAAAGTATTTGTCAATTTAGCGATACCCTCCGTTTAATTAATGAAATGGTGAATCTTTCAGCTGCCACAACTTAAATTCTGTGGATCGAAAGTCTAAAAGTTTATGGTTTTCTGAAAGCTTAGAAACAGACCTTTCAAATGGTACCATCAAAGTTTATATTCAAGAGATAAAATTATTTGCCAATTTAGTCTGTACCATGGATTATAGCCCAGTCCGAGGCCGAAAAATGACAAATTAGGGCCCGAACGAAATTTTGAATTGAAACACATCATTTGAAAGGTATTTTTCTAAGCTTTCGGAATATTATAAAATTTTTGACATTGGATAAACTGTGCTGAAGTTATGGCTGTTGAAAGACACACCCCCCCCTCCGTTCAATTAATGAAATGGTGAATCTTTCAGCTGCCACAACTTAAATTCTGTGGATCGAAAGTCAAAAATTTTATAGTTTTCTGAATGCTTAGAAACAGACCTTTCAAATGGTACCATCAAGTTCATATTCGAGAGATAAAATTATTTGCCAATTTAGTCCGTACCATGGATTATAGCCCATGGTCCGAGGCCGAAAAATGACAAATTAGGGCCCGAACGAAATTTTGAATTGAAACACATCATTTGAAAGGTATTTTTCTAAGCTTTCGGAATATTATAAAATTTTTGACATTGGATAAACTGTGCTGAAGTTATGGCTGTTGAAAGACACCCCCCCCCCTCCGTTTAATTAATGAAAATAATGGTGAATCTTTCAGCTGCCACAACTTCAATTCTGTGGATCAAAAGTCAAAATTTTTTGGTTTTCTGAATGCTTAGAAACAGACCTTTCAAATGGTACCATCAAAGCTCATATTCGAGAGATAAAATTATTTGCCAATTAATTTTAGCAACACCCCCCCCCCCCCCCCCCCATATTCAATCGATGGACTTTCTTAATAGCCATAACTTTCGTACCGTTGATCCAATGACAAAAATGTAATGATTTTCTGAAAGCTTAAAAAACAACCTTTCACATGGTATCAGCAAAATTTACATTTGAGAGATAAAAGTATTTGCCAATTTAGCGATTTAAACAAGTCCATTTCTAAGCTCTCAACGTTCCTATACTGCCAGTAGTACCACTACACAGTGCAACTCACTCGTTTGTAGTAATATCTCATGATGGGGTTGGCTGTGAGATCAGTGACTTTATGGCTGGTGTCCCCCACCACTAGGGCACTGTACATCTGAATCCAATGACTGGATATATCAAGGGCCACTATACATTGCCAGACTAGCATCCAGGAGGGGTAGAACAGGCAGAGTGTCATCAGGAGGCAAGTGGTGGCACATCTGAGGAGGGGGTAGGGTAGGGTAGGGGGGTATGGTAAGGGGGGTATGTGGTAGGGGGGGTAGGGGTTAGGGAGGTATTTACCTGTCTGTAACCATATCCAACACTGCGCCAAAACTAGTACCTGCAATCAAGAGTAAGTTAGTGAACTAATGATACGTTACATGCAGTACCTTGGTTGAACCTTCGTGCTGCCCATCCATCAAATGCATCCAATAGTCCACTGAGTAGGTAGCATATGGAGGCCTTGATGGGGTCAAAGGGCATGTAGTAGAAGGAGATGATCCCCAACACCACTCGTGCGTAGCCTGCGAGGGGCACATATCACACACCACACACACCACACACACACTACACACACTAACCTATGAGGTTGGGGATGAACAGGAAGATATTCTCAGCCATTTCCAAGCAGCAGCGAGACAATGCAGAGCTAAATATTTTTTTGTTTACTTGTGGTGATTTGGTAATGAGCGATATGATAATAAACTGAAAAGTGTACGCTTAGAAACAGCCCCTCCCCCTACTCACAAAATAATGGACATCATCTCTTGCTTCAGACTGGGACAAGCTCTGCGCCATGGTGATACTGACAGCTTCCTAGCAGCTTATGACTCTTTGCTAGACTCCCTGGACCCATCAGCAGGCATACAGGTACGTATAGCACTGACCCCCCACCACTACAGCACTGACTCCCTACCACTGCACTATAGCACTGACCCCCCCACCACTATACCACTGCACTATAGCACTGACCCCTCCTCCCCCACCATTACAGCACTGACCCCCTACCACTGCACTATAGCACTGACCCCCCCCACCACTATACCACTGCACTATAGCACTGACCCCCCACCTCTTTCTGCAGTTGACAACAGCTAAAGAGTGTGCTAGGCAAATATCAGAGCTACCAGATGATGACTTTGCTGTATTGCAATCCTCTGTAAGCACGTGTGAAGTGTCCATATCCACTGAAGAGGCTGTAGTGATACAGTTGCAGTCACTACTGGAGGAGCTGGCCTGTGGCGATGGAGAGGGAGGCGTGACCACTACTGAGTTACATGGTGACAATGTTATAGAGTTACATAGTGACGGGAGCCCCAATCCTACCTCCAATCAATGTGATGAGAAACAGACGTCAAGTGGTGATATATTGCAAGACCACCCACCCCAAGATCAAACAATATCCACCCCACAGTGTACAGCAGTGGATAGCAGCACAGCCTCTATACAGGGACCACAGTGTACAGCAGTGGATAGCAGCACAGCCTCTATACAGGGACCACAGTGTACAGCAGTGGATAGCAGCACAGCGTCTATACAGGGACCACAGTGTACAGCAGTGGATAGCAGCACAGCGTCTATACAGGGACCACAGTGTACAGCAGTGGATAGCAGCACAGCGTCTATACAGGGACCACAGTGTACAGCAGTGGATAGCAGCACAGCCTCTATACAGGGACCACAGTGTACAGCAGTGGATAGCAGCACAGCGTCTATACAGGGACCACAGTGTACAGCAGTGGATAGCAGCACAGCCTCTAGCTCTGTAGAGGGTCTCTGCAGAGAGAACATAAGCAGAGAAGGTTATACAATCGTACGCAGGAGGAGAAACAAACAATCTAAGAGTGTGTGTCCACCCAATGTCTACCAGAGCCAGCCCTCAAAGAGAGGGAGAGGAGGACACAAGAATAACTATAATGGGAGACAGAACGACAGTCGTCATGGCTACACTTCTGGTTACTGTGGCAACAAGGAGCGGCATGTGAGAGGGAGGAGGGAGCGTGGCAGTATGGCTGAATGTACCTCCTACAATCATGCCGAGGTGGTCTCATTCTTACTACAAGGTGAGGAATAGTGTGTTTGAGTTGTATTACTCCACACACTGCACAGGTTGGCAGTCGGCTCAGAGGGAACTACTCACCTCCACTCATTAACTATAATTATCATTATAATATTATTCACTGTATCAAACATAATAAACATTAATTAAAGTAAATTTTAAATGACTTTTAATTAGTAGCATGTGATGGGTGGGGCTGGTCTCGTAATTTGTGGTAGGCAAGATGACTTCACACTCCATATCATGTGAGATAACTTTGTTACATGTAGTAAACCAATGTCAATAAGATAATTGCAGACTCTATATTAGTCTATATACACTAATAAAAAATAATGTTGTCTATTTTGTACGAATAACAATTATGCAATGCTAGTTAATTAGGCACTGATAAGTCCTTCAGTCTGTATGGGCGGGGTCTAGGAGGCTGTCAGTTGCTGGATGATCAGTCTGTATGGGCGAGGTCTAGGAGGCTGTCAGTTGCTGGATGATCAGTCTGTATGGGCGAGGTCTAGGAGGCTGTCAGTTGCTGGATGATCAGGGCCGGCCGGGGTCAGTTTGTTTGGGTGTAGCTGCATGGGTAGGGTCTCCAGTTGCTGTGTCCATCCATCCATCCTTCTTGTCCTATTAGAATGACAATAATAGATACACTAAAATTTATGAACCAACCGCTGCTGCTACTGAACCATTGGAATGTTCTGTTCTGTGCTGTGCTAACCTAAAGAAAAGAAATCAAGTAAAATATAAGTTATTGCAAACTGGCTGAAAGAGAGCAATTTTATGTTATAAAGTACACAGTATTGTTGGCTGAAAGAGAGCAATTTTGTGTTACAAGTACACAGTATTTGTTGGCTGAAAGAGAGAGCAATAGGTGAGCAATAGGTGAGTATAACCAGTGCCTGTGTGTGTGCATTGCAACCATCGACTGGTTGGACAACACAACCAGCCTTGACAATACATTCCAACAACCACCACAACAATTGCATCTACCGAAACACAACATAACAACTGAAGATCTGAATCCACCGAACAACTGAAGATTCAACAAATGAAACCACCAAACACATCAAACCAAGTTATTATATCACCAGAAAAATTACCATGAGAGGTCAAAGGTTGTACCACCATAATCACCTTACTATTGTACATCCCTAGAGAGTACAGAACAAGGTAACTGAATTGAGTGAATGGATCAGTGAACAGTAAAGTGAATGGTATCATGTCTCAGAGCAACATAGAACCTGTGCTAGGACCTGTGGCATGCTCGGTACGATCGGGTCATGACAACGTAGCTACCCTGCATCATTCCTGATCCAATCACCAGTAAGTGTCCTCACGCCCCCACTGGGCAATATTGTCTGTTCAGATTTCCAAATCCCATGCCTTCAGGGCTACCGATACCGCAACGCGATGGCAGAATCCCAAAAGCAAGGAATCTAGAAATCTGAACAGAGCAATACTGTTGAGTTTTCCCGAAAGGCAAGGATCACTCAAGACGCTCGACTTACTGATCGTAACACCAGGTCAACAGGGTCACAGCTAGTCCCTAAGGCAGGGCCTAGCACAGGCTCTACATCACCCTGAAGCATGATCCCACCACTCAACTGTACAAAGCTCTAGTCATTCAATGCAACTAACTAGTTCTGTACTACGAACCTAGATACCAGCAACACAAAGATAATGGGCCACCTGCCATGCACATAAGCTCAAATTTGCTTCTGTGCATGGAAAACAACCTGACCTCCCTACCGTACGTACCCTTAATATTTTTTGCAACGTTTTTCCAACCTTGACAACACACATTCCAACAACCACAAAATTGCATACACCAAAACTGAAGATCTGAATACTTTCAAATCATGTTATTATCAAATTACCGTGAGAGGTCAAAGGTTGTACCACCATAATCACCTTACTATTGTACACCCCTAGAGAGTACAGAACAAGGTAACTGAATTGAGTGAATGGATCAGTGAACAGTAAAGTGAATGGTATCATGTTTCAGAGCAACATAGAACCTGTGCTAGGACCTGTGGCATGCTCGGTACGATCGGGTCATGACAACGTAGCTACCCTGCATCATTCCTGATCCAATCACCAGTAAGTGTCCTCACGCCCCCACTGGGCAATATTGTCTGTTCAGATTTCCAAATCCCATGCCTTCAGGGCTACCAATACCGCAACGCGATGGCAGAATCCCAAAAGCAAGGAATCTAGAAATCTGAACAGAGCAATACTGTTGAGTTTTCCCGAAAGGCAAGGATCACTCAAGACGCTCGACTTACTGATCGTAACACCAGGTCAACAGGGTCACAGCTAGTCCCTAAGGCAGGGCCTAGCACAGGCTCTACATCACCCTGAAGCATGATCCCACCACTCAACTGTACAAAGCTCTAGTCATTCAATGCAACTAACTAGTTCTGTACTACGAACCTAGATACCAGCAACACAAAGATAATGGGCCACCTGCCATGCACATAAGCTCAAATTTGCTTCTGTGCATGGAAAACAACCTGACCTCCCTACCGTACGTACCCTTAATATTTTTGCAAACGTTTTTCCAACCTTGACAACATACATTCCAACAACCACAAAATTGCATACACCAAAACTGAAGATCTGAATACTTTCAAATCATGTTATTATCAAATTACCATGAGAGGTCAAAGGTTGTACCACCATAATCACCTTACTATTGTACACCCCTAGAGAGTACAGAACAAGGTAACTGAATTGAGTGAATGGATCAGTGAACAGTAAAGTGAATGGTATCATGTCTCAGAGCAACATAGAACCTGTGCTAGGACCTGTGGCATGCTCGGTACGATCGGGTCATGACAACGTAGCTACCCTGCATCATTCCTGATCCAATCACCAGTAAGTGTCCTCACGCCCCCACTGGGCAATATTGTCTGTTCAGATTTCCAAATCCCATGCCTTCAGGGCTACCGATACCGCAACGCGATGGCAGAATCCCAAAAGCAAGGAATCTAGAAATCTGAACAGAGCAATACTGTTGAGTTTTCCCGAAAGGCAAGGATCACTCAAGACGCTCGACTTACTGATCGTAACACCAGGTCAACAGGGTCACAGCTAGTCCCTAAGGCAGGGCCTAGCACAGGCTCTACATCACCCTGAAGCATGATCCCACCACTCAACTGTACAAAACTCTAGTCATTCAATGCAACTAACCAGTTCTGTACTACGAACCTAGATACCAGCAACACAAAGATAATGGGCCACCTGCCATGCACATAAGCTCAAATTTGCTTCTGTGCATGGAAAACAACCTGACCTCCCTACCGTACGTACCCTTAATATTTTTTGCAAACGTTTTTCCAACCTTGACAACATACATTCCAACAACCACAAAATTGCATACACCAAAACTGAAGATCTGAATACTTTCAAATCATGTTATTATCAAATTACCATGAGAGGTCAAAGGTTGTACCACCATAATCACCTTACTATTGTACACCCCTAGAGAGTACAGAACAAGGTAACTGAATTGAGTGAATGGATCAGTGAACAGTAAAGTGAATGGTATCATGTCTCAGAGCAACATAAAACCTGTGCTAGGACCTGTGGCATGCTCGGTACGATCGGGTCATGACAACGTAGCTATCCTGCATCATTCCTGATCCAATCACCAGTAAGCGTCCTCACGCCCCCATTGGGCAGTATTGTCCGTTCAGATTTCCAAATCCCATGCCTTCAGGGCTACCGATACCGCAACGCGATGGCAGAATCCCAAAAGCAAGGAATCTAGAAATCTGAACAGAGCAATACTGTTGAGTTTTCCTGAAAGGCAAGGATCACTCAAGACGCTCGACTTACTGATCGTAACACCAGGTCAACAGGGTTACAGCTAGTCCCTAAGGCAGGGCCTAGCACAGGCTCTACATCACCCTGAGGCATGATCCCACCACTCAACTGTACAAAGCTCTAATCAGTCAATGCAACTAAAACTAACTAGTTCTGCACTACGAACCTAGATACCAGCCACACAAAGATAATGGGCCACCTGCCATGCACACAAGCTCAAATAAATGTGTTCCTAGAGAAAGTTTTGGCCTAACCTTTGCCTCTGTGCATGGAAAACAACCTGACCCCTCTACCGTACCAGTACTTGACATATTTGTTGTTGCAAAACTAAAACAAACGGACACACAGTAACTTACCCACTGGAATAGGTAGCACTCAGTGGAGGTCTCCTTCTGTTCAAGTGGCAGGATGATGGAGTGGTTGGTTGGTCCATTGTATGGTGGTACTTCCTCCGTTGCACATGAAGAGAGAGAGAGAGAGAGATAGAATAGTCACAAGAGTAGCACACACACTGCACAACACTTACTATACTTGCCTTAGTCATCCAGTTTGCAAAAATGGCCCACCTGCCACGAGGTCTGGCCTTATATTCTATCTTGATCCACCAATCAGATTCAGAGAAAGTATTACGTCAGAGAGTATTCTAGAGCATTCTTCACGAATTTGTTCCAATAATAATGGTGGCTACTAATTAGATAGTTGTAAGGGATGTCACCACAAGAGTAGAGGGGGGAGACTGTGGGCACTTAGTTATCAGCTAGAGACACATGTTGTCTCTGATCCTACAGCAATGTTGTTATGTAAGGTCCTCTCTCAGCTTAAATGTAGCTCCCTGGTCATTAAATTCTCTTTTATAATTATATAGGGGTTAGGTTTACACTGTACTGCATGAGACTGGGGAATATAATTATAGGCAATTTGAATAACAGGCCGTTGTTATTTCTTGAGCACATCAATTAAAGTTCAGTTTTCTTATCTCTGAGTGTTTCATGTTCAGTGCTGAGGTATTGAGAATAGACTGTTGCTGGGTCCATGGGGCTGTGTCTATGAAATGAGACAGCTTTCTGAGCCTCTATTACAGCTTGAGGGTAGGACCTTGGCTGGTCCTGTGTGGGTATGACATCACATGATATCGTATGACATCACAGGAGCTCACCTGATGGAAGAAGGGAGATTGGACTACGTCCCAACCTAGTGATTTAGCAGCCATACCAAGGAGCATATCATCAGCATAGTCCCTGGTAGGACACCTTTGACCTGTCGACACAAAACTTCTCACAGCCACAGAGCTTAGTACCATACTAGCAGTGTGGGGGTGGGTGGTGTGTGTGGGGGTAGGGTGGAGCAATGTCATGCCATATGTACATCATACTGATGATTATGCACACTGTACACTGTACTGTACCTAGCTATTAGCCGTATTGCACTTGCAACAGAGTATTGCCTAACAGCAAAACCACAATAATAATTTCTTAGCCTAAAACCCATAGGCTGTATAATTATAAATATCTTGGGAGTGGCTTAGTGGTTAGGGTGGTGGCTTCATAGATCATATGATAGATAAGGCGTGGGTTCAATTCCCTCTTGGGGGACTTTTCTTCATTTCTTTACAAATCAATAAGTAATTTCCCTAACTTTTGAATGCATCAATCTCCTGTCAAGTACATAATCAAATTGGGGTGTCGCCCGGTTTCTGTGAAACGAAGTTTCACGGAAACCGGGCGACGACCCAACTTTCCCTTTTTGGTAGATTAGGTTCTGTCTTTTTTTCTTCTCAGATATGTGCTAGAATTATTCATTTTGTAGAATCAGAAGTAGCCGAAATAACTATAATTTCCCCTTTCAGTTTTGGCCCTGATTAATGATAATAATCAATCTAGCTGTTAATCAATAATTAACCAAAGATTGTACATAACAACTGCTAGACTGCACTCACCTTCCCCCTCCAGACACAAAGCTGCTGCCGCCCACTCTATGAGCTGTGTACCCATACAGGTCTCCCATGAGGACAGGCCGGCTGGAGTCATAGCAACGCAACACCTCCAACAGACGATCCACACTATATGCATGTATGAGTGGTGGTTGGCAAATCTCTGTCCACTACAATCCATGTACTACCTTAGTAGAGTGTCATCATCCGCCACTACAAGCCAATCATGAGTCATCTGCTCACGTTCAAACAGCTGTAAAATGGCTGCCATTTTCCCACAGTGACCTACATCCAATGCAATACAGTACATGACTAAATGTGTACAAATGTAGCTCTATCAAAAAACAACTAAATAGTTGGAAATTGGACATTCGCAACACAAGTTATGGCCTCTCAAACTTAGCTACAAAACGTCTGATTTGGAAATATCACCCACTTACATATAGCCCACGTTTTAATTCCGAAAATGGAAAATTTGGGCCTGAAATTACTGATTTAGGGTTAGGGTCATATCCATGGTAACAAACCTTTCTCAGTGTTTGGAATTCCTAAGCTGGTTGTCTTGAACCGCTCATCAGCGAAGTCGCTATAGTAACCGATGCATGACTCAGGCAGGCCGGCTGCCCACGTGTCCCACACAACAGGCACTGAGTATGAGCAATTACTTCATTAAATCTGTAGCTCTAGACAAACTCTGTCACATGCTCAGATCAAACTTCTGGGAGGAGCAAAATTCCAATTTCAATAAAAGACCATGGGCTTATTTTTTTGGTGGGGGTCATGAGTTGTTAAGTTGGTGTTGTACTTACAGCGTGTCTTGTGGAACTTTCCGCAAGTCTTGACAGCGAAGAACACACTCTCCACATTCAGCCTACCACTCTGCAGAGTATGAGGGGGCGGGGGTAGTCAGTCAACACACACCATAGCAAGAACGGACCAATTGTTTGCTAGTGACTCACACAGTTTTGTTGCAGACTGACTCCAGTGGCACAGTGTGGAGTGAGAGGTGTGGTACAGAGTGCAGGGAGGTGTGTCAGGAGGAGGCCATCAGGGTGAGGGGGGGAGGGGCTGGGATGCAGCTCTTTATACACTGGAGTGTGCAGATACTTGAGGAACAAGGAGAACTACAGAGATGGTAGTGACATACTGACAGTGTGTGTGTGTGTGGAGGTAGCTCTTACCTCAAATACTGGGTCAATGTTGAAGGATGGATTGAAACTGCCCGATAGTGTAGCCATCCTAGTAGTGGTGTGTGTGTAGTGTGTGTGCATGGTGTGTGGTGTGGGTAGTGTGTGTGCATGGTGTGTGGTGTGGGTGTGTGTGTAGTGTGTGTGCATGGTGTGTGGTGTGTGTGTGGTGTGTGTGTGTAGTGTGTGTGCATGGTGTGTGGTGTGGGTGTAGTGTGTGTGCATGGTGTGTGGTGTGGGTGTGTGTGTGGTGTGAGTGTGTGTGTGGTGTGTACCTCTTGAGGGCTGGGGCTGACAGGATAATGCCAGAGTGGAGTAGGGGAAAGGCTAGACTGTGAGGTGTGTTGAAGTGGTGCACAATAACAGGCTCACTGTCCTCTACACTGTGACCAATATACCACTCCTGCAGTGTGTGTGGGTGAGGTGGGTGGTGTGTGTGGGGTGGGTGGTGTACGTGGGTGTGGGGTGGGTGGTGTACGTGGGTGTACAGTCAATAATTATGTTATAATGAGTCACTACTTACTTTGTGAGGATCGTAGGTTGAGAGTGCTGTGTCTAGTTGGTCCACATTCACTAGTGTCCATTCAGTGACAAGGACAAACCACAAGGCACTGCCATAGCCCTCGGCTAGTCTATAGGGGGTGGGGCTCATGAGTACACACACTAGGGTACCACAAGGCACTGCCATAGCCCTCGGCTAGTCACAGGGACCGTGAGTACATACACTATACTGGGGTATATACTACATACGCACGTACGGTGCTAGCAGTGGTGTCAGGGTCCAAGGAGCCCCCTCAGTGGAGAGCTGTGTAGAGAGGATAACAGTGGCTCCATGCTTGGACCATTGCTCTTGTTTCCTGACAGCTTGTTGAGTGTGCCACGGGCTATCAGGAGTGACTATAGTGATCACTACATCACCACTGCCTGCACATAAGAACACTCAATCATATACTGGTAGTCTGCTGTCCATACCTTGACAGTCGCTACACAGGCACCAGAACACTAGTAACACAGCTACCTTCATTTTGTAGATCTACTGGTAAAGGTCGTCAGAAGAGCATGCTTCAAGTAGAGTATATTTTTCATAAAAAAAAAGATTGTTTTTACATTGTGATCAGAATATTAGCAGACATAGTGGACATAAGTACAAGTGATATGATTGCCGTAATTTGTTGAGATTTCACAGTGTTAAATAATGGGAAGTCCGTTTGTCAGTAATCAACTCTCGTTAGCCAATGGCCCTTCTTTCCAGATAGCAAAGCCCCTCTCCACCAACTCACGGTTGATAAACAGTGGACTCTGAGGGGATAAAAGATGAGCACATGTAAAACCAGTAGTAACACACTGCACAAAGAAAGCAATCTACAACCACCCCCCCCCCACACACACACACACACACACACACACACACACACACACACACACACACACACACACACACACACACACACACACACACACACATTCCTGACTTACGTCTGATCCAAATCGTGTGTATAGTTCGACGAGTGGCGCTGGTTCAATATGGAACCACTTTAGAACAATATTCTCCTCATGAGGTTCTTTAGACAGTGGCTCTGTGGTCCCTCCCTCAGTCATGGCCTCAGTCATGTCCTCCTCTCCCTCTATCTTGATAACGATGGTGGGGTCTTTACCAGGAGTGTCTTTACCAGGAGTAAGAGGCGCTGCTGGCAGCTCTGTGATATGCACCTCCAGAACCATGCCCTCCACTAGTGTCTGTAGACTCATCAGTCCATCCTCTGACATGGCTGTATGGGTTAGAGTAGCTGTTAGTGTGCGTGTGTGTGCATGTGTGTGTGCATGTGTGTGTGTGTGTGTGTGTGTGTGTATGTGTGTGGTCCTACCATCATTAGGGATGACATTAGCCAGCTCACAGGGAAATGCTTGTATGGGCAGTGTAGTGTGCTCTCTCCTGCATACACACACAATAAGCACACACACACACACAATATAACAACTCACCTGAGTGGTCGGATGGCAGTATGCGGGACCATGACAGTACTCCCATAGTCCACTAATAACACCTCGTAGTTGCTTCCCTCATCATTCAGTTTAGCCATCTGTCCTCGCAGCCAGTGGATGTCACTCACTCGAACAGCACAAAACTTCTTGAGTAAACTATCATCACCTTCAGACGCATATGTGGTGTCGTTGCCAGTAGCAACGGCATAGCAGTAGGTATAACTCATGCTCTGATGTTGTTCGTCCAGCTCAGCACTTTTGTTGTATGGTACAATCCATAATCGACTAAGGCTCTCAATGTAGGTCACCATAGCCTTGAATGGTGAGGAGGGGATTTGAGCAGCAGCAAGAGTAGTGTTCCATGATTCTCCGTTTAGTCGAGGGGTACCAAATAGCGGGCTGGGGAAAGGTTGTTGATTGTTGATACTCTTGTCCAACTGTCCAGGCAGATCCAACTCAGGATATCGAATAGCAATGATTTTGAGAGCTTTCTCCACTTGTTCACAGGTACCTTGAACAGTGCAGGGTACAATGAGAGCATCTTTGGGCAGGTTCTTCTGGTTGACATACACATGAGCTCCATCAGCTTCAGCCATGAGGGACTTGATGTTGCGGCCTTGTTTACCAATAAATCGACCCACCATATCGCGGGGGAGTTGTATCATCACACGCTTCCTGTTGGGCCAATTGATGGGTCCAAGATTAGGAGTACTGAGAGACTTCAACATCTGCATAGCGTGGGATGGCCGGTCTTCAACACAAGACGTAGATTGGCTAACAGCAACTTTCTTTGCCTTGGATATTCCAGGAGTAAAAGTAGACATTTCAAAATGTTGTGTCTCAGAGAAGACCTCCTCAGAGGAACAAAGGCTCCCAACTTCAGACATGGTCTCAGAATTGACATCACTTGAGGCAGTGGGATATTTCCAGTGTGGTTTGTTTGTCAACTCAGCATTTCCTCCGCTAGCAACTGTTAGGTTTTCTTTACAGCTCTTTTCTTCAACTTGGGCACCGTCCACAACGTTAACGCCAGAATCCTCCGAGATTGATGGTGAGTGCTGCACAGATACTAGGGCAGTAGAATGGTCCACTGAGGTAGGCCTCCTGACTCTCTTCCTCCACCACCGCCAGCCGGTAAGCGATAGCAAACCCAACAGAACCAAAGAGGGAACAGTGAACATCAAGAATCGTCTCATCTTTTGAGGAGCAACAGTAGACACGTCTCGTTTACTGAACATCTTGACAACTGAGTCACAGTTCCCAGCAACTGCCTTCAGGCACTACACGTGCTTTAGCGCATGCGCGATAGAAATAGCAGATTCCTCTAATATAAGTCGCTTGAAAAATGTTGCCTCGAATCCAAGCTAATGCCGCTTGAATGAAGCGACCTTTACCACAATCACAATTTTTGTAATCTAAATAAAACCCAACGATTTGCAAAAGTAATTATGGAATGTACAATCATGATTACAGCAAAATAATACAAAAATATATATGCTAATCGTCCCTATCATCTTCTGATTCTTCACTCAAGTTGACAACATAGTCTCTTGTTTGAATGGCGGGGTACGGAGAGAACCACACACCAGCAATGTCTCTAACTCCCTTCCTGTACAAGACCACGAGGTTGAGAGGAGCTTGCACATCCACCATACAATCCTCCCCATAGGTCCCTTGATAGTGAATCAGGAGCAGCCTTGACATCGGCACTATAGGGGGCAAACCACGACTCAAACCACACACCTCCAGCAAGACTTGACCAGTGCGAGCATGAACCAACTTGACAATGCCTTTAGAGTGGCCCACAGCGAGAGTAGCGTACAGTCGACTAATAGACAACACACAGCCATCATTGAATCCTTCCTTCCAGTCCACCTTGACTGAGCTAATCCTCTCGTAGGTGCGCGTATCAAACACATGCAGACACAGGCCAGACTGGAATGGATAGACAACGCAGGTTATGATCCCCAGCACCTCTTCATCGTGGGAGAGTATCATCTCGCTAGTAGTGTTGACCACCATCACTGCAATGTCAACATCGAAAAATGGGTTCAGTTTTCCAATAGGTTTGGAGGATACTTGAATCCCCTCGTCATCGCTATGGGTTACTTTGAACACGCAAGCGCCGGTGCCTCCTTGTACAATGAGCAAGTGACCTTGGGAACAGTCACCATTGAGTGGGAGGAGGTGACCGGTAACAGGGCGGGGTATGAACTGAGTGATCCCATGAGGTATGGGAGTCTTGTGCTTGAGCTCCAGTGGACAGCGGTCTCGGCCATTGCTGAAGTTGAGGAAATGCAGTATCCAAGAGTAGCCATGCATCGAGTTCTCAGTGGACACCAACATGAGGAACACACAATGACGACAAAGTCCTATTGAGTAGTTTAGTCCTCTCTCTCGTTTCCCCGGGGTTAGCTCGGTTAACTGTCGGCTCTCAACGTTATAACGAAACCATCTTGCTCCATACGTTTGATACACTACATTGCCACCGAGGTAGTGAGCCCACATAACTTGCCCACAATCACTCTTGAAGGCATCTCGCTTGACAATGGTCCTCTTGTCAGGACTAAACTCTCCGATAATGGTCTCCTCATACTCAAGGCTGCAATAATCAATCGTCTTGACAAAGAAACCTCCTCCGGCATATTCACATTTCTGAGTCGATTCAAATGGATGAATTCCTCTGATGGAATGAATGGTTGGCTTCTGAGTTGCTACGGTCATCTTGTGGCGACGTATCTCATGAAACAGCTCATTAGGGAACTTGCTGAATCTCATCCTCTCCTTGACATAGTACTGGGGGAGGCCAGCATGGACACAGGCACGCCGCCAAAATGGGGTCATCTCTCCAACACAAAGCATCTCCGTCCATCCTCTGCACACGCGCAAACACCGCAGCACATCGGGGACCTCCATGTAGCCAGTGATCTTCAGTACCACCTCAGGGGGCAATTCACACAGAAAGTTAGACATCTTGGATCCAGCTAGCTAGCTAGCTAAGCTTTGTAGATCTATACGGAAATGCCAGCTCAGCAGAATTTGCTGAATAATGGTAAAGGTCGTCACAAAGAAAGGGGCGTGACGACAGCATGGCTACCTTGTTAGTGAAGAGAGCTAGAGGAGATGATACTACCTCATTGGTGGAGGAGTCATCTGATGGCAAGGAGGAGGAGGCTTCTGTATATGGTGAGATCAGGTAGTCTGTAGAGCAGCATACTACTACTGCCTGCACACACACACACACACCCACACCCACACACCCACACCCACACACACCCACACACCCACACCCCCCCACACCCACACACACCCCATACACACACAGGGGGTGGTAAGGGAAAGGCTAGGAGACTGATGCTGTGCTGTTGGAGACACTCAGTGACACGGTTGCTGCGTAGTTGGTGGAGGACACTAGTCATAGTGCTCACTCCTCTCATCTTCCTACCCCTGGCACTACCACTGGACTGGAATGTCAACGTACGTAATCATAACATTATATTCCTATAAATAACCCCCCCCTCTTGCCCCCCCCCTCTTGCCCCCCAGGCAGCCAGAGCTGGCTACACTATAATCCTTATTGCTGTGTTTTGGCTGACAGAGGTGGTCCCCATTGCAGTGACAGCGCTGCTGCCTCTCATCCTCTTCCCTGCACTGGGGGTCCTCCCCTCTGATGCTGTGGCTAGGAACTACCTCAGAGACACCAACCTACTCTTCCTGGGGGGTCTTATGATGGCCGTTGCCGTGGAGAAGTGGAATCTTCATCGACGTATAGCATTGTCTGTCATGAGGCTTGTTGGAGCTAGTCCTAGATGGTGAGTATAATATTATTACTCCATATCTTATTATAAGCCACCCCCCTCATCAGGCTGTTGCTAGGGTTTATGGGTACAACGGCATTCCTCTCAATGTGGATTAGCAATACTGCCACGTCAGCAATGATGCTACCCATAGCCAACGCTGTACTGGAGGAAATAAAGAACGAGAACAAACTCCCAAAGAGCAAAGAGGGGCGTGTCCGATACACTAGGAGAGGGGAGGAGGTCTCAATTGAGCAAACCCCACCCCCCACAGCTCAGGGAAGACCCCCCACACCACCCCCCACAGCCGAGGGCAGTCAGACCACTATGGTAACTGTAGACATTGAAGATTCTAGCTCTGAGAATGGAGAACGGATATCAGAGGAATCTGATTCTGGAACTGGCGGCCAGGACACGGACAATTTCTCATCTCCACCAGAATCCAATACTGAGACAAGTCAACTGCTAAATGTAGCCGACACATTTACCTCTGACCCCCTGGAGGCAGCAAAAGACAAGCGTTTCAATCGTATGGCTAAAGCTATGATGCTGGGTGTGGCCTACGCTGCCAACATTGGGGGCACAGCTACTCTGACTGGAACTGGTCCCAATATTGTCCTCAACGGATTGGCTGGGTGAGTAGTGCACTCTGTATGACATCTTGTATTTGCCATCTATTGTGTCAGTAGTACTTTCAACTAGCTACTAAACGTATGTTTTATTCTTGAATTGAACGTTCCAAACACAAGTACTGAACCCTCAAGTTATGTATCTAGATATCTCATTTTTTCTTGTAGGGATTTGGGGGTCAACTTTGGTCTGTGGTTTGCATTTGCAGCCCCTCCCATGATTCTAGCGCTCGTCTGTGCCTGGTTGTATCTCTCTCTGGTGTTCTGTGATGACAGGTGTGTGGGCGTGTGTGTGTGTGTGTGTGTGGTGTGTGTGGGTGTGCCATCAGTATATATGACCTCCACTTCCATCCACAGTTTTGTGTGGTGTAAGCGCAAGTTGTTTGGTCTCAATGTGCCCAAGTTGGACAGTTCTAGAGCAAAGGAGGTCATTAAAGAACAGTACAACAAGTTGGGAAGAATCAAGTGAGTATGATAATCATAGTTTTGGTTGATATAATGTTTCTTGCAGATATGCTGAAGTGATTGTACTGGTCATGTTCATTCTGCTGGTTGTGCTATGGTTTACAAGAGACCCACGGTTCATACCTGGATGGAGCAGCCTCTTCAAGAGTCAGGACGGGGGAGCAAGGTCCAGGACATAGCTACTCTAATAATAGCTGTTAGTATTGGTGTGCCAATAACTAGGTTACGGGTGAGTGGGTGTAGTTGAACATCTTTCAACAGCCATAACTGTAGCTGATTCAATGTCAAAATTTTAGAAAAATTCCTGTGTTTCAATCCAAATTTCGTCCGTGCCCTAATTTGTCATTTTTCGGCCTCGGACCATGGTACGGCTAAATTAGCAAATAATTTTATCTCTCGAATATGAACTTTGATGATACCATGTGAAAGGTCTGTTTCTAAGCATTCAAAAAACCATTAGACTTTCGATCTACAGAATTGAAGTTATGGCAGCTGAAAGATTCCCCAAATCATAATAATTTAACGGAAGGGGGGGGGGGTGTCTTTCAACAGCCATAACTTGAGTACAGTTGATCCAATGTCAACAATTTTATGATATTCTGAAAGCTTAGAAAAATACCTTTCAAATGGTGTGTTTCAATCCAAAATTTCGTCCGTGCCTTAATTTGTCATTTTTTGGCCTCGGACCATGGGCTAAATTGGCAAATAATTTTATCTCTCGAATATCCATGGTACGGCTAAATTGGCAAATAATTTTATCTCTCGAATATCAACTTTGATGGTACCATTTGAAAGGTCTCTTTCTAAGCTTTCAGAAAAACATAAAATTTTTGATTTTCGATCCACAGAATTCAAGTTATGGCAGCTGTCCCAAAATCATTAATTAAACGGAGGGGGGGAGGTGTCTTTCAACAGCCATAACTTGAGTACAGTTGATCCAATGTCAAAAATTTTATAATATTCTGAAAGTTTAGAAAAACACCTTTCAAATGATGTGTTTCAATCCAAAATTTCGTCCGTGCCCTAATTTGTCATGTTTCGGCCTCGGACCATGGGCTATAATCCATGGTACGGCTAAATTAGCAAATAATTTTATCTCTCGAATATCAACTTTGATGGTACCATTTGAAAGGTCTCTTTCTAAGCTTTCAGAAAAACATAAAATTTTTGATTTTCGATCCACAGAATTCAAGTTATGGCAGCTGAAAGATTCCCAAAATCATTAATTAAACGGAGGGGGGGGGGGGGTGTCTTTCAACAGCCTTAACTTCAGTACAATGAAAATAGTTTTGCATTCCTGTGAGTGGGTTCAATTCACTAGCAATAGTTTTGCGTTCCCATGAGCGGGTTCAATTCACTAGTTTTGCGTTCCAGCAATAGTTTTGCGTTCCCGTGAGTGGGTTCAATTCCAAATACTTTTATCTCTCGGATATCAACTTTAATACCATTTGAAAGGTCTCTTTCTAAGCTTTCAGAAAAGCCTAAAATTGTTAATTTTCGATCCACAGAATTCAAGTTATAATTATGGCAGCTGAAAGATTCCCAAAATTATTAATTAAACGGATCGAAGTGGGGGGGGGGGGGGGTGTCTTTCAACAGCCATAACTTGAGTACAGTTGATCCAATGTCAACATTTTTATGATTTTCTGAAAGCTTAGAAAATTACCTTTCAAACGATGTGTTTCTATCCAACATTTCATATGGGGCCCTAATTTGTCATTTTTCGGCCTCGAACCATGGGCTATAATCCATGGTACGGCTAAATATTTTATCTCTCGAATATCAACTTTGATGGTACCATTTGAAAGGTCTCTTTCTAAGCTTTCAGAAAAGCATAAAATGTTTGATTTTCGATCCACAGAATTCAAGTTATGGCAGCTGAAAGATTCCCAAAATCATTAATTAAACGGAGGGGGGGGGGGGTGTCTTTCAACAGCCATAACTTCAGTACAATGAAAATAGTTTTGCGTTCCCGTGAGTGGGTTCAATTCACTAGCAATAGTTTTGCGTTCCAGCAATAGTTTTGCGTTCCCTTGAGTGGGTTCAATTCCAAATTGTCAAATACTTTCATCTCTCGAATATCAACTTTGATGGTACCATGTGAAAGGTCTGTTTCTAAGCTTTCAGAACTTCATGAAATTAATCA
Source organism: Halichondria panicea (assembly GCF_963675165.1). NCBI lineage: Eukaryota > Metazoa > Porifera > Demospongiae > Suberitida > Halichondriidae > Halichondria > Halichondria panicea. The sequence continues at coordinate 6,992,604 of NC_087384.1, read as the reverse complement.
ACGGTACTGAAGTTATGGCTGTTGAAAGAGTCCTGAGCCATTGGTTAATGTGTGTCTGTGTGTACAGCTATTTCACAGATGCTACTACAGTTCTTGTGATAGTGTTCCTACTGTTCCTCATCCCCTCTCAGCCGTGTTGTCCCTCCAGTGAGTCACTACCCCACACACACACACATGGACCCACACACACTACCCCCCACACACATGGACCCACACACACTACCCCCCCCCACACATGGACCCACACACACTACCCCCCACACACACATGGACCCCCCACACACACTACCCCACATACACATGGACCCCCCACACACACACTACCCCCCCCACACATGGACCCACACACACTACCCCCCACACACACACATGGACCCCCCACACACACATGGACCCACACACACAGATTGGATTGGTGCTGGTAACTCTCCTCGATTGTTAGACTGGAAATCAGTACAGACTGGGTTACCATGGAATGTTGTCATCGTACTGGGGTCAGGGTTCGCACTGGCAGCGGGTGCAGAGGTACATACCCTGTGTGTGTGTGTGTGTGTGTGTGTGTGTGTGTGTGTGTGTGTGTGTGTGTGTGTGTGTGTGTGTGTGTGTGTGTGTGTGTGTGTGTGTGTGTGTGTGTGTGACCACTCACTGCAGGCCTCAGGTTTGAGTGGATTGCTGGGAGACTACTTGACTGTGTTGCGTTGTCTGCCCACTCCACTAATTGCATTCCTGGTCTCCGTCATTGTTGCTATGGTGACTGAGGTCCTCTCCAATGTAGCCACCGCCACTCTCTTCCTGCCCGTCCTCCGAGGATTGGTGAGTGGGCGTGTGTGTGTAGTGTGTACGTGTGATGTGTGACACCACCCCCTCCCTCGTTCCTGTAGGCTGAAGAGTTGTGCATCCATCCGCTGTACCTCATGCTACCAGCCACAGTATCCGCCTCCTTTGCCTTCATGCTCCCCGTGGCCACGCCCCCTAACACTATAGCATTCACCTATGGCTACATCAAGGTCTACGATATGGTGAGTCCAACTGGATGCTATTACAGTGGCCTCTAGTACTCTAGTGCTAGTACTATAGTGCTGCTCTAGTGCTTGTACTCTAGTGCTGGTGCAGTCAGTGTTTTCTGACGCAGTAATCTGTGAGATTAGTGTGTACTTTAACCCCTGCCCCCTGTTATAGGTATACTTTAACCCCTTCACCCTGCTATAGGTGTACTTTAACCCCTGCCCCCCTGCTATAGGTGTTGACTGGATTCTTCATGAATCTGCTGTGTATTGGAATAGTAGCTCTGTCAGTGAACACTCTAGGACTAGCTGTGTTCAGCCTCAACACTCTACCAGCCAGCGTACTCAATAGCACTGCTTGTTTTGCTAACAACGCATCATTAGATTGTTTCTGATTAATAGCAGATGAAGAATCTATTGTGTCTTTTTAAATAACAAATTAAATTGTACAAAATGAATGTAACCCTGTCTAATTGTACGAGTAAATCAGTAATAAAAATAGAGCAATAGTTGTTGCTAAGGGTCGTTGTTAAGAGAGGTCAATAGTCCGAGTGTTCGCAACACCCCAGCGCCCCCATCCAACACACATACCTTGGGGAAAGCAAGACGCACCAACTGACGAGCAAACTGCACACACAAAGAGGAAGAGATGGGGGCACACACAAAGAGGGAGAGATGAGTTAATATAGACAACAGATACATTCTTAGGAATATTGGTATAAAGAGATGTCTAACTGATATAATTGTAGAATATCAAACAGCTTCTAAATACAAAAACTTTGTTGAAGATCGGACATTAGCAACACATTAAGGAATCAAAGTTATAATATTGTAGTGTTAGAGTTCACATACCACGGGTCCCGTATCTCCCTTATTACCAGTGACCACGAGGACACGCCCCCTCGGTACACGCCCGAGCCCAGGCTGTGACGGTGACAGCGAACCATCAGCAAGGAATGCCGTATCCTGGGGCATATTCAGAGAGTGGATCACATGACCTGCCCGGAATTCATCCATTGGACGGATGTCAATAATCACAGCACGTTGACGTGACTTTTTTGTTCCTCTAGCCCCGCCCCTTGCCATGAGGGGGTTGTCCTTGATGGGGTCAGAGGTCAAGTTGCCGCTATAGCCGAGGGTTTGTGGCTCTAGTCTAGCGAGAGTGATGAGATCTTGGGCAGATATACGAGGACAAGACTCCGCCCTCAAAACGTCCAGTGGAAGGGGCTGTCGGCACTGTGTGTATGGTGTAGGTGGGTGTGAGTATATGTGTGTGCGTGTGTGCTTGCATACCGCTGCTTCAGGGAGACAGTTGTTAGGCTGTGAGTGGGCGGGATCATGCAGTCTAGCCACGGCACTGGGCGGAGTCAGCTGATAGAGTCGTACAGCATCAAACACACACTGCTGTATGTCAAGATCTGGAGGGGAGGATAAGACACACCAACCTAGTGACTAGTGTGTACCTGGTAGGTCTGAGAACATCAGGATGCATTCGTTGAAATCAAAGGAGAGGAGATCATCACGTAGCTGGAGGAGAATGGCCACACCCACACACAGCGGGAATGAGCTGTTGCCTAGCAACAAGGTGTCCCACAAGTGGTAGATCTTGTTCAAGGGCAGAATATCTGCACACACAGCACATGCACACACAGCACATGCAAACACAGCACATGCAAACACAGCACATGCACACACAGCACATGCACACACAGCACATGCACACACAGCATAATTATGTAGTTAATTATTAATTATATGTACGTACGCAATCATGTGGTTATATAGGGACACAATCATGTGGTTATATAGGGACACAATCATGTGGTTATATAGGGACAGTGGCTTACGTGTGAACATGGTCAGGAACCATGGGATGGCATAGAGCTGTGGGGGCGGGGCAATAGATCACATGACTACATGGTTATATAGTAACAGACGTCTGGTACGAATCCAATGCTGTCCAGATGATTGAACAGTGCTGGATCATGGAATGCTACTAGCTGGTTGAATACAGCCAGGTACTCTGTGGGGGGTGGAGTGAGGGTGTGTGTGGAGTGTGTGGGGGTATGTGTGGGGGTGTGGGGGTATGTGTGGGGTGTGGGTGTGGGGGGAGGGTACCTTGCATGATGGCAGAGTTGTCTCTCAGGAAGAACTTGTGCAGATATTTGTCAATGAAGGCACTTAAACATGAATAGGCCAAAGCTGCAAACATATGGATACAGACAATGACTTCAATATTACTTTATATACGGCACCTTCGTTGTTGAAATTGAGAGAGAGAAACGGTGCACACAGCGAATCCAAACCTGTAACCAAGGAGATGGGATCACATGACTATCACATGACATGTGTACGCACGTACCCTGCCAGTATACCAGCCTTGCATGTGATCCCACCCAAGACTTGAGTATCCTCCTGAACTTGCTGTGCCCCTCACTGGAGGACAGGAGGGGATGATATTGATGACAGCGTGGGATATCCACATCAATCTGTCGATCAGTGGGTGTGGCTGTGTCCTTGTCTATGGCCTCGTACACACGTCCAATGTCACCCTGGAGGTCAAAGGTCAGACACACACTCAGTCTCACAACTCTATTTCGCTTACTACAGTAATTAAGTAAAATGGCTGGCCGTAAAATATTGTAGAATATTACACATGTACCATGCATACCTTGATTCCTAGCAGAGCTGCCCAGATGTCACCTCTGTACAGTGGGCACACGTCCACTAGGGACTCCCCCATGACACGCCCCCTTGTGTATGGGTAGCCCTCCAGCAGACGAGAGAACACGACCACACGATGGAACTGGTACTCCACATCACTCTCTCGTATCGTCAATGGCAACTTGGCAGACTCATGAAGAGTGGACCACTCAACTTTGCACTCTGACCTGTGTGGGCGGGAGTTATATATATACAGCGTGCTTGCCGTTACTTACTCTGTTTCCTCCAATGGGAAATAGTCTTGCGTTGTCATGGTTTCCAGTCTCTGTATAACAATAAGTGTTATGTATCAGCTCTGGCCTAACAACGGCTCTGGCCTAACAACGGCTCTGGCCTAACAACAGCTCTGGCCTAACAACGGCTCTGGCCTAACAACAGCTCTGGCCTAACAGCAGCTCTGGCCTAACAACGGCTCTGGCCTAACAACAGCTCTGGCCTAACAGCGGCTCTGGCCTAACAACAGCTCTGGCCTAACAGCAGCTCTGGCCTAACAACAGCTCTGGCCTAACAACAGCTCTGGCCTAACAACAGCTCTGGCCTGACAGCAGCTCTGGCCTAACAACAGCTCTGACACTCACCGTTCTGAGCTGCTCCAGTGAGAGTGGGATGATGGTACTATCATAGAGGGCGACTCTGTTTAGAGGGGACCCAAACGTCTCACCACTGTTCAACACCAGTCTACACACACACACACACACAGGTTATATAGGGGGTGTCCATATATAACTGGGGAGTAGTTACCGTGGCAATATGGTGACGGGAGGGCATGTCTGGATGATCCCTCTCTTGGTTAGCTCTGCCTCCAGCTCTCCTCCGGCTAGATTCCACAAGTAGTACACCTCTCTCATTGGACGCTCAGTCAGGTGATCAGGAAGGGGGTGTGGCTTATTCACGTGGTCCATAGTGGGTGTGGCAAGTTGAGAGCAGCGAATCAAATTAGTGAATGGACTAGAAAGAAATTTGTACTCTATCTGTGTGTGTGTGTGTGTGTGTGTGTGGGTGTGTGTGTGTGTGTGTGTGTGTGTGTGTGTGTGTGGGTGTGTGTGTGTGTGTGTGTGTGTGTGTGTGTGTGTGTGTGTGGGTGTGTGTGTGTGTGTGTGTGTGGTGTGTGTGTGTGTGTGTGTGTGTGTGTGTGTGTGTGTGTGTGTGTGTGGGTGTGTGTGTGTGTGTGTGTGTGTGTGTGTGTGTGTGTGTGTGTGTGTGTGTGTGTGGGTGTGTGTGTGTGTGTGTGTGTGTGTGTGTGTGTGTGTGTGTGGGTGTGTGTGTGTGTGTGTGTGTGTGTGGGTGTGTGTGTGTGTGTTAACGTTATGTCCATAGCTGGATACAAGTTTGTGCCCTGGTGACTGTATAGTTACCTGTTCTGTCATATGATTGGTCGGATGGTTGTAGCGAGTGATGAACGGATGCTGTAGCAGCTCTCTGGCATCAGATCTGCCATAATCATGACAGCAATAATCCAAAAGAGAAATAATTTATCGTTGCTCATAAATTATACTTATACTAAACAGACTAAGACTGATCTAGGTAAATGACTGTGGGGGGTCTAACTCACCAGGTAATGACTGTGGGGGGTAATGTACACACAGGGGGGTCTAACTCACCGTTGCTTGGATACTGGAATGAGACAAGCCTCCAGGAAGGAGTACAGCTCAGAGGATAACTTCTGTGTGTGAGGAATGTCCATATATAATCAATGTGTATGAATTGTCATGACAACCTTATCGGCAGCGCCATGTGCCTTCAGCAGTGCTCCCAGCGGATGGACAGACTTCCCTGTGTGTGGGCGTGTGTGTGGGGGGGCGTATGGTAGCCATGGTAACTCACTCTGATAGTTTTCCTTGAGTAGTAGCAATCGCTTGAAAAAGGAATTAAGTCCATTCCTCAGGAAGAGGTCAGGGTATAGTGGCGTCTCCTGGAGGGGGTGTAGCTTATGTATAGTGGGTGTGGCTATGACTCACCATGACTAGCTCCAGTAGTATGACACCTAATGACCACACGTCAACCTTGTATGTGGGAGCACCGGATAGCGTGTTATTAGCGTGTTATTAGCATTTGGTATTATAGCATCATACGAAAATAAACTATCGCAAAAGTTCTACGTTACTATCCTGAGCTGTACGAATGATTATAAATATTTAATTGGACAGTTCATCCGAACATTTGCACCAACGAAAATAACCATCATCTATAGTACCATTGCCATGGTATGTTAGCACATGATGGAGTGACGCTACCTTGGGACTGGAGGGATGTATGGTATCAGGACCCGTCAGAATGACCTCTGGTGCCATGTACCGTGGTGACCTTTACACACAAGTTATGAATAATTATCATTAATAACATCACACATAAATTTACCCAATGGGAAATTTGACTTCTTTGCCGAGCTTGGTCATGTAGTACATCCCATAGTTGTGTACTTTGACCTCACCCTGCGCAAATACAAAATATTATTATACGCACACCTGCTGCCAAGCCACACCCACCTCCGGGGTGAGGAGAATACGAGATGGAGAAAGGTCACGATGAACCAATCGAATATCATTGAGGTACGATAATGCTTGGAGGATCTGATTGGTTAGTCTGGAGAGGTGGGCGGGATCAGAATAGCGTCCTGACTTGACATGATTCTCTAGACAATCATCGCACCACTCGGTCACCAATAGCACACGTTCTGTGTGTGTGTGTGTGCATGTGGGGGTGTGTGTGGGCGTGTGAGGGCTTGTATAAATAGTAGAGGCTTATAATCGTTTACACACAACTAATGGTGTGTAACGTGGCTGACACAACTTATACCATTCTTGGTTTTCTTGAAATGCAGATAAGCGGCTAGATGAGGATGCTGTAGCGTGAGTAGATATTGTGCGCGGCCCAGGATGTTGGTAGTGTTGGGAGTGAGCGGGAGGCCCTTGGTATCGCACTCATCCGCGCCATGCTGTCGCGCACAGAAGGTGAAGGCAGCTAGCTGTGAGGTCTTCAGTGGAGCAGCCATTTAACCAGCCACGCCCCCTCTTCGTGCAAAATCTGTGCAAAGAGGGGGGTGTGGTGTGGCTGATTGAGTATTATTCCGGTAGTCTCGCAAGCCACTCTCCTATGTGACGTGTTATTAACGAGGCTAGAAGAGGGCGGGGCTGCTACCCTCGTGGCAGCACTCACCCACGTGGCAGGAGTAGACAGAAGAAAGCTTTAGAATTGAAGTACATAGACAGGGAAGGCTTTATAGTGATGCCCAAGGGAATAAAAACACCCTCGGGAGATGTGGTTCATCTAAAAACAAGGTAAGCAAGTGAAAACCATGCATATACTCGCATAAGCTTACACACTGTGGAACAATAATTACACACCATATTTCTCCAGTTTTGAGGCTGGTGAAAGATTGGAGCCATTCTACACTGGTGGTGATGTCATCCTATCTAGTGATGGCCGTGTCTTGTACACGTCATGTGACTCTTTTGTCAAGGCTGTCAATGTAGAGACCGGACAAACGACACTAAGTATAACCGAGGTACCCCACATGACCTTTAGTGTATGCGGTACCTATCATTTGACCCTGTATGACCTTACGTGTGTGTAGGAGGAGGACAGTGTTGCTAGTGTGGCATTGAGTATCGACCAATCACTGCTCTCCGTGGGATGGAGATCTGTACTAGTCAAACTGTACGAGATAAATGAAGAGGGGTCAAAGTGCGTGCGCTCATGGAAGGTACATTCATACAGTACAACGTTATCATGTGATTGATGTATGACTCTTATAGGCCCACAATGGACCCACGGTAACCATGGCGTTTGATGCCACTTCTTCTCTATTAGCCTCTGGTAAGTGACATTATTATGCAGTGTGTGTTTCACCAGTCCCATACCCCCCCCCACCCCCACATCCCCCCACCACCATACCCCCCCCCCACATCCCCCCACCCCCACCCCCATCCCCCCCCCTAGGTTCCACTGATAGTAGCATCAAGGTGTGGGACTGTAGAGGATATTACTGCACTCACAACCCCCCCACCCCCACACCCCCCCACCCACACCCCCATACCCCCCCCCCTAGGTTCCACTGATAGTAGCATCAAGGTGTGGGACTGTAGAGGATATTACTGCACTCACAACCCCCCACACCCACATCCCCCCCCTAGGTTCCACTGATAGTAGCATCAAGGTGTGGGACTGTAGAGGATATTACTGCACTCACAACCTGCGTGGCTCCAGTGGAGTGGTGAGCATGGTCCAGTTCCACCCATCACGTCTACAACTCCTCTCAACATCAGCTGATAACAGCATCAGAGTATGGGACCTCCAGAGCAGCAAGTATGATCATATCTCCTATACTATATGAGCCCTGGTATATCATTGCTTGTTCCTCAGGTGTGTACAAGTACTGCGTGGTCATGTGAGTACTGTGACAGCCATCGAGTTATCACTCGGAGGAGACCTACTCATCAGGTAATCATTATAACAGCATCTCTTGTTAGTACCCTCCCTCCCCCTCTAGTGGTGGTAGAGATCAGGTGGTGTTAGTGTGGGACCTGGCCTCAGGCACAATCACACACACACACCCAGTATATGAGGTAAGCCACTTACTACTGCCACTGTTATGGTACTGTGTGTATAGGCCGTGGAGGGTCTGGTTGTGGTTCCCATGGACACGCTAGATGGTTTCGTCAAATCAAAGAAAAAGAAGCGCTCTCTTTCTGAGGGTGTTGCATTTGCTACTGCTGGTGACAAAGGGGTTATTCGTTTATGGAACTCGTTGACCTCTGACCCTATTGCCACCCTCCCTGCCTTGTCTCAGAGCTACTCTGGACTCCTGTACAGCGGAGGGTTGTTAGTGGGCGTCACCTTCGACCACTCTCTCATTATATACAATTCAACCCAACACTTCAACACAACTAAGCAGGTGAGCAATGTAGAGTACTAGAGTTGGCTCTGTAACTAGAGTTCTAATGATACAATTTAAACGATTTTCTAATTTTCTGAAAGTAGCCCGTTCAGATGGTATGCTCAAATCTCAAATTTGTAACTGACCATAATTTTTTCTTTACGGAAAAATACCATGGGCTATGGTATTTTGTCAAAAACAGGCTAAAATATACTTTTGATTTTAACACATCATCTAAACAAACTCATTGTAAGCTTTCAGAAAATCATAAAATTAATGTGATTAGGACCAACGGAACTGAAGTTATGGCCAAGATGCTCTATTTAACGACTCATGTTTGTAGCTTGTTTCTTTGTTCCATTGCAGTTGCTAGGCAACCTGGACGAGGTTCTAGACGTGTGTTATATAGGGAGAGACTATTTGTCAGTAGCCACCAACTCTGAGGAGGTGAAGCTGCTCCATCGCCCTACTGGTCACTGTCAGAGCCTGTCTGGGCATACTGGTATCATCCTCTCTATTGATGCTAATGGTCACTCCCTCGTGACTGCCTCAAGAGATAACACCATTCGTCTCTGGAAGCTCTGCTCTGGGACACTACATTGTGTTGCTGTGGGAACAGGCCACACCCACTATGTCGGAGCAGTGGCGTTGTCAAGGTATCATTAGTTTGTCCTATAATTTGCTTGAGTTTGTGTCCTCCATAATCAGAGTGAAAGGTTCGTTTATTGTGAGTGGCAGTCAAGACTGTACGGTGAAGTTATGGAGTCTCAAGGGGCTACAGGAAGGGGAGGAGCCTAGCAAGCTCTCCGTCAAGTATACACAGCTAGCACATGACAAGGTGAGGGGGCGGGAGTGTAGTAGTGGAGTGGGCGGTGTATCACATGATTTGTGCAGGACATCAACGCTGTGGATGTGGCGCCCAATGATAAAGTGTTTGTGACTGGCTCTCAGGACAGGACTCTTAAACTGTGGAGTGTGAAAGATGGAGCGTTGCTAGGGACATTTAAAGGTCATCGTCGAGGGGTGTGGTCTGTAAAATTCTCCCCCGTAGATCAGGTGACGTGTGTGTACATAGCAACCTCCCCACCACCACCTAGCGTAGCTACTATGATCTCACCACCTATTACATGTATTATTACACAGTGTGTAGCCAGTGCTTCTGGGGATGGCACAGTGAGACTGTGGGCTCTCTCCAGCTTCAGTTGTGTCAAGACCTTTGAGGGTCACACTAACTCAGTGCTCAAGGTAGCCTTCCTCTCCAGGGGAATGCAACTAGCCTCCAGGTAATCACACACCCCCATATTTAATCAATGGTTCGGGACTCTTTCAACAGCCTTAACTTTCGTACCGTTGGTCCAATCGCAAAAATGTTATGATTTTCTGAAAGCTTAGAAAAATACCTTTCAAATGGTGTCATCAAAGTTCGTATTTGAGAGATAAAAGTATTTGCCAATTTGACGATACCATGGATTATAGCCCATGGTCCAAGGCCGAAAAATGACAAATTATGGCCCCAACGAAATTGTGGGTCAAAATACATCATTTGAAAGGTATTTTTCTAAGCTTTCAGAACATCATAAAAATTTTGACATTGGATCAACTGTAGTAAAGTTATGGCTGTTGAAAGATGTTCAATTACAACGTAAACCATGCATGTACATGTACATGCTCAGTACTAGCCTTGTCCCCACGTCCGTCCCCTCACACCCACCCACACACACCCACACCTACACACAGTGGTAGCGATGGACTGGTCAAGGTGTGGACTATACGCACTAACGAATGTGCTGCTACTATGGATGGTCATACAGAGAGAGTGTGGGCGTTAGCTGTGGGAGAGGATGGTGGGGAGGTGGTCTCCGGGGGCGGGGACTCACTCGTCTGTACCTGGAAGGTGAGCAATTATATAGTGACAGTGTCTCGTTAGTTGCCTTGGTTACAGGATGTCTCTGAGAGCGTGGAAAAAGCTGAAATTGAGAAACAGGAGGAGCTGTTGCTACGACAACAAGAGTTGGACAATCTCCTCCTGGCAAAGGACTATGTTCGTGCAGTGGGCGTGGCATTATCCTTGGACCAGCCGTACAGACTACTAGCACTCCTGCAAGGTACGTGGGCGTGTGTGGGTGTGTGTAGCACTCCTACAAGGCATGTGGGCGTATGTGTGGGTGTTTGGCTGTATTATTATAGTTATTGTTATGGCTATAGAATTGTTAGAGGAAGGAAGAGCCGCTGGGTCAAAGTTTACCGGAACTATCCTCTCACTCAGACAAGACCAGCAAGGTACTACCCACACACACACACACACACACGCCCACACCACACACACACACAGCTTCTCTGGTGCGCTATTCTTCTCGCTGGAACCAAAATGCCAAGCACTGTCATGTAGCTCAGTCTGTCCTGGCAGTGTTGCTAGGCAACCTATCTCAGGAGGTGCTCCTCTCATTGGAGGATGTTGGTGACCACATCAAAGGGTTTATACCATACACGGAGAGACACCTTCAGCGACTGGACAGACTAGAAGAGGTGGGTGCGGTTCTGTGTATGGATACAAGTTCTGTGCTAATCAGTCCACCAATTTTAAAGCAAAGGTTTATTTTTTGATAGCTATCTTTGAAAGCCCGTAATTTGTGATTGTCCAATTTCAAATTGATGCATTCAATCGCTCTCATTCCCATGTGCTTATATAGCAATCGTGTGAGTATGCTTAGTCAGCACTTGTCCCCTCCAGTTGTCAATGTTTGTGGAATACTCATGTCAGAAGATGTCACTAGTTGCTAATGAGAAGACAGTTGAACTATCAAGCAAACCAGTGGACAATGAAGTGGAGACAGTGGAACTCATCATGGCCCCCGCTGACTCCACTACGCCTGGTGTGTGTGTGTGTGTGTGGGGGGGGGTGGGTGGGTGTGTGTGTGTGTATGTGTGTGTGTGATACATGCGTTTTGTCTACATGCAGTGGTTGGTATTGACGACTCTACTGGAAATGGTATCCATGACAATGATGACGCTATGGTTACGTCCACCCATACAGACAAACCCAAGGTAGTTACACCACACCCCTTTTATTGTTTGGCCACACCCCTCACTGTCCTTCATGCAGAATATATCGCGGAAGAAGACAAAGCTAAAAAGACTTATCAAGGCCTCTCGAAAAAGAACTTCCATTTGAATTTTTTTTTTCTAATTAATTATTTTATTATTGACAATAATGTTGTTTGCAATAATAATTATTATTAAATATTAAAAGGTGACTTGACAGTACAACTTCCAAGTGAATAAAAAGAAAATAAATTATAATGTTCATCTGTGTCAATATCTAGAGTCTTTTGAGCCGGTGTTTGTTGGCTTTCTTGCCAATGGTGTCGGGTTCTGTGATGATGGGTGGTGGTGGTTGCCCGGGAAACAAGCAGCGACGAATCTCATGGTCACAGATGGCCAGACCCCCCACAGCCTCCACAGGGGGTCCAGGACTGGGGGTACGGTAGCGTTGTATAGATGATGACTGGATGAGAGTGAGAGGGCTGCATGAAGATCTGAGTAGGTGAGGAGTGGGCAGTTGTGTAGAGTTCTCCTACACAGGGGAGGGACGATAGTCAAGACAATGCTTCAGACAACAGCACTACTAGCTACCATACCAAGAGCTTAGCTATCAGTAGCTACTTACTTTGTTCTCTGAATATTTCTCTCTGGCTTGTCTTAGAAAGCGTCTGCGTATCTTGTCCAATCCTCCGAGCCCTGACAACACACTCCACCTCTGGGACACCTGACACACACTGCACAGGGAGGAGGACATGGTGCAGTGTAATAAGAGCACACACAACATTAATTAATTAGCGAGTGTGAATACTAACACACACACACAGTACACCACATGTACTCTCTTATAGGTATGGTAACTTACTTGCATAGGTCTGCCGGAGAGAGGAGCTGGAATATGGTGACTGCAATCTCGGAGGGGAGGTAGCTCACAATATCGAATTTGGCTGCTGCTCTGAGACTCCTCTTAGTAGTGTTGCTGGAGTTGTGTTGAGTTCTTCTGGGTGAGACAAACGAGTGAGGGGAGAGCAAGAGTATCCTAGCTCTGCCTGGCGAGCTCTTGTACTCCTGTGATGGAGTGTCTTCACTCCAGCTAGCTTCAGTCCTCGGAGCAGGTGAAAACATCCTAGTACTTGTACTTGTACACAGCTAGCTAGAGTGGCGCTCTCGTTCCAATGGCCCGTCCCCCTTTTCCATCAATTCCCGCGAAATGCCCATCAACCGTGACTTTTTCTGCACATGCGCAAACTTATCACTGTAGATCCATTGATAATTATTATTATTTTCCATCATACAACAAAAGAGATACAACACTGTACATTCAATATTAATGCACAAACAATCATATTTGAGCTGTTATAAAGTTAGTCCATAAGCTACTCTTGCACTTGGGCTCCTGCAGTAAATACAAGAGTCATGATTCACTGAGCACCAATATTCATAGCCACACTTACAAGTATTCTCCCCTCCCCCAGTGCACTGTCCATAGTCAGGGGGGCTAGTAGAGGCTGAGGGGGCAGTATTAGGGGGGCTAGTAGAGGCTGCGGGGGGCTGGATTGTATTGATGCAGTAGCTTTGTTCACAGATGGTGGAGGAATGGACAAAGTGGTGGAGTGGCGTAGTAGTGTGGTTGATTGAGGGGGTGGTGTAGTTGATTGAGGGGGTAGTGAGGTTGATTGAGGAGGTAGTGTGTCAGGAGAGTGGGTGGATGACGAGAGGGGTGGTAGGTCAAAGGTTGGTGATGATGGTAGGAGACGTCTCATGGCCATTTCATTGGCTCTTGATTGCTGGTACATCTGATGAAGACAATGTGTCACACTCTCCACTCCAGTGTGGTGTGTGTGGTGTGGAGCCTCCTGGAGACAGGTAACCATGGCTACAGTATACTTGGACAATACAATCACACCTTTTTGAGTTGTTTTCCTTCATCTAGAATGTCAGCAATCGAGCGTAGCTTGGGCAGGACACTCTACAATAATAATAAGAATGAGTAGGCAATCAATATGCACAGAATGACTTACTGGTACAAACTCCAACTCTTGATCATTGTACAGTGCTGAAGTCCTGACTGGTAACTACAGGTAGAGCACACTCAGTATCATGTACACACAGTGCATTGCCTCACCTTGTCCCTACTGTCTGGAGGGAGGGCAGTGAGCGCCCAGGAGTTTGTGTAGCCTTCATCATCACTGTCATTATCATCACGCATGTGAATGGTTGGTCCTGGTGTAGGGGTAGGGGTGTGAGGTATGAGTGGAGACAACATGTCCTCCCAGAATGTCTTTAGGTCATTCAAAGATTGTAGCTGTCCCGCCTTCCTTAGTCGATGCTCCTCATCAACAATCTGCAGATTCAGATTATCACATTCTAGCATTACTTGTATAGTAGTCTACACAGAGCAGAGTTAGAACCACACACCTTATAGAAGCTGCTCAGGTACACATTACCCAGGAATGAGGTATCATCCACTCCAGAGGAACGGTGTCGAGGTGGCTTCAACTTAATCTTAGCCAACTACAAGAAATAGACACTTGAGATACAAATTAAACCAACGGTGACTCCCTCACTCTTATCCTGTGTTCCCTCTTGGCCATTCGTCTCCTCAGTTCTCCTGACCTCTTCTTCAGTGTGGCCAGCTGGTCTTGTATATGTCGCTGCATTAGAGCCAAGCACTGCTTCCTAGCGTCTGCCCTAGCTCCCTCAGTGCGGTCCACCAGTGACAAGTACTCAGCCTGGCTACTCTTCCTCCTGTCTCTAGCAGCCTGGAGGAGGCGCTGTGGAGCAGTGTACGTGTGTGTATAGGGAGTGACAGTATAAGGTAGCAATACCTTCTTCTTGGTATGCTTCTGCTGAGGAGAGACAAGAGGAGATCTGTTCGGAGGAGGAGGCGTGGCTTGCTGTGTAGGGACTTTCCCTTGGTTCTCCTCAGTGTACAGACGATGAGTGAGGAAGGCCAAATGGTCCTACATGGTGAGGGGTCAAGGTTCAAACACATACAGGCACTGAGTATTAGTTTCGCAATCTCCGAACCATTTTCACAAATTATTATTGATTTAGTTATGTTTTTGCTTAACCTTTATTGCAGTGAGTTCTCTACTGAGTGCCTCAATCATCAGGTCACACTCATACTCGCTCTTCATTACCAGGGGGGCCTCTACAGCAAAGCGTACCTCATTAGCAGCCATTGATCTTGAATTTCAATTTATTATCACCAATTAGTGCTCACCTGTATATCTGTTCCCATGGCTACAATAATTTGAGTCCAGGCTTAGGGTCAAAGGTCAATAAAGGTGTGTTTTGGTACATTAAGTGTGCTTTAATTAGAATTATCCGAGCTACACATATCGCGGAGGATGTGTAAATAAGTACACAATTACAAGAAGACAGTGATGCATGCCATGAGTTCCAAGCCTCTGAGAGTTGTGCTGGCCGCCAGTGCTATTGTCAATTTGATATTACTGTTCCAAGTCATGGTGTGGAAGTGTACCGTAGAGACGACATCATCTGACCTAGCCCCCATCCCTAAAGTGATCCTCTCACCCCCTATACCTATTCGACCACCACCGGCACCAGAGAAGACACAGAATGGAAGTCTAGAATCAATCATATTTGTTGGAGGAGTACCTCGCAGTGGTACAACTCTTGCTCGAGTCATGCTAGACGCACACCCGGACATACGCTGCGGTGAGGAGACTCGTGTGGTACCACGTATCATCAGCATGAGATCTAAATGGAACAAAGCTGGTAAGGAACATGAGAGGCTGCTCGAGGCTGGACTGAGCGACGCTACACTGGACCAAGCCACTAGGAACTTTGTGGATTACATCATCACACATCACGGAGAGCCTGCCAAGCATCTGTGCAACAAAGACCCACTCCTGCTCAACTATATGAATGATCTGCAGAGACTGTACCCAAAGGCAAAGTTTATTCTAATGATTCGTGATGGACGTGCAGTGGCCCACTCAATAGTGACCCGCAATGTCACTATATCAGGTGTCAACAATAAGGACTTTGTATCAGCCGCTATGTTCTGGAATAGAGTGGTGCAGAGGATGACCAGTGATTGCAAGGTCCTGGGCAGAGAGGTGTGTCTACCGGTCCACTATGAGGAGTTGGTGGCAGACCCCAAGGCTATGATGACTAGGATACTGAGCTTCCTAGGAGTGGACTGGCATGACAATGTTCTGCGTCATCAGGAGTTCATCAACAAAGGAGTCTCTCTATCAAGGTATCTATGACATCACCACTACTTCGATATCCATCCATCACTTGCCCCTACTATGCTGATATACTTAATGTTTTGCCTTTGTTCTACGTAATTAAGGCTTTAGTATATAATTATTGTTGCTGTAGTCTAGACTGTATGATACTGCCTTGCCCCCCCCCCTCAGATTGGAGCCATCGTCCAATCAGGTGAAGGAGGCTGTCAACACGGCCCCAGTGGACAAGTGGAGGGAGAAGCTGCCTATACCACTACAGCGGCAGATCTATGCCGAGGCCAACATGCTCAGAGAACTGGGTTACCCTCAATAAACACAATACCAATCAATGTACAATCCTTTTTAATAGTTATTTTTGTAAATGTTTTGTGCAAAGATTCCGATAATTTAAATAAAAGTTTCTGCACTACATAGTGACATAGTGCAAGTGAAGGGACCACGAGTGATATTTAATTATGAATAAAATGTATGAATAATATAATGCATAGGAATAAAATGCGTGAAGAAGTATAAAAAGAGGCGTGTCTATTTAACAGCTAAGTCTTCCTGCAGTTTGTGTATTATTGCTATGGCAGTTCTGAGGGTCTCATCGCAGTCAATCTTGTGCTTGTCCGCCAGCTCTGCACATGTGTGTGTGTGTGTGTGTGTGTGTGTGTGTGTGGGTGGTGTGGGTGGTTGAGGGTATACAGATGACAATAGCGGGTGGAGCACTTGTAACACTACAAAACGGAATGCTCACTGAAAATTAAAGAGCCAGCCAACAACACAATGAGAGCTTTCTCTAAGGAAATAAACTCATACCCTAGCTTAGAGCTCACCAGTGAACAGGTTGAGGATGTCTGATGGGTCGAGGTGGGCGTCCATTATAGCTGACTGGAACTGCTTCATGATAGCCAGCGCAAGGAACTCCTCAAAATACTGTGAGACAGTGAGTCGTGCCACCCACGTACACTCCCAGATACGAAACAAGTCTTCATAGCAGAACTCTGTGTTGTGGTGATATTATTATAGCTACAAAATAAGCATGTTGATAAAACACCACTTACAGAAAATGGACAATTTGGGCACAAAATTAAAATTATTGAGATGTTTGCATAATTATAGTATGAATGCAGGACGTACCTCTCTTGAAGCAGACAAGGAGCCATCTGTAGCAGTAGAAGAAACCATCTCCCATTGGTCGCTGGGTTAGGTAACCATGGTAATCAGGTTCCATCACCTGAGAGGGGGTGGGGTCATGTAACTATAGCAACTGAATCCTAACACAGTAACGATTGACTAAAGGCTACTATATATTATAGTATACAGTACTAGTACCTGCAGCAGAGCCTTGAGGTTGCCCAGGCGTGTGTTCATGACACTGCTCGGTGGGAACAGTTGAGAAGAGTGTTCCATTAGCTTGAGGTAGCAGGCGTACGCTAAGGGTTCGTTGTCAGTGGCAACCAGTATTGGAGCTAACAGATCACACATGCCCTGACTGTAGCCCTCGCTCAGGTGATCCCACACGTACGTGCAGACAATGTTGCGAATCTTGAGCAAATTACCAGCAGACTTGAAATACCTGTACAATCATATTAAACCAATCATCTGCATGGATTTAGACCATCAGAACTCTAGTTACAGAGCCGACTCTAGTACTATCAAATGAAGGCGACCTAAATAGAGCATCTTTATAGCGGCCAGTAATTGTACATGTCATGTGATGCTTGCCCACCAGTAATCTCTATCACAGCGTGGGATGTCCTTGTCAATGTTGTACAGATCTTGTAAGAACTTCTCTCCCTTTTCATCGAGCTCAGCCATTGGTTGGATATAGTCACATGACATGGCCGGGATACCCTCAGAGCTGAGACCATCACTGTCCACTCCTAGTGCCTCCAGTTCAGCAATCACTTGTGTAGCCATGGGAACAGTGTCGTTATTACCATGGTGACACGGAGACAGCTGAGGAGGGGAGGGGCTTATACTCGATAACGAGGGAGAGCTCTCATGAGAATTATCCGCTGCTCTCGTTAGTTGCCGATGAGTGACCTCTGACCTCCGCCACCCAGCCATGAGCTCTCTATACGAGGCAGTGATGGTGGTGAGGATGTCTTTCCTCTGATCCAGGGAGGAGGTGGCTGGGTACACTCCCAGCAGAGTAGGCCATACCTGAGAGGGGGGGGGGGTACCGTATGTTTATTTTCGTATGGTGGAAATTTTCGTATTTTTTGTATTTAGAGCATTAATCCGAAAATTAAAACTGTAGGTTCTGTTACAATTCTGAGCTACGAATATTAGAATACAAAATATTTAACTGTGTACATGTATATAGAAAATTTGCATGAATAATTCTTACCTGCTACATTGTATATTATATGATAATAATGATGGTCTTACCTGCGCTCTGATGCTGTGCTCCACTCCACACAAGTACACTCTCCTCAGGACACGCCCCCATCTCTCCTCACGCTGCACACAGGCACACACCCTCACTGAACACACACTCACACTAACCACACCCACTCACCTCCGAGGACGAGAGCTGAGAGAACTCCGCCCACTCCCTCTCAGAGAGGGGACTTCCCCCAGTGACATCATCAGTGACATCATGAGGCTGGATCATGTTGCTGCTGACTAGATGAGCCACTGATTGACGTACCTTGGTCATGTGACGACAGTGTGACAGCCCTGTAGCCATGGAAACAATACTCAAGGTTATAGCCAAGAAATACCGATTTGGTGCCGAAAGCAAACGCTAAATAGCAATTTAAGTACATTATTTGGAAGCAACGTACATGTATGCACATACAACACTCACAGCTGTAAAAGTGCCGAGCCAGCAATTGTTTGGATACTTCACTCTGGAAACTTTCCCAGTTGGCTACAGATGTTGTCTCCATGGCAACAGGCTCCTCCCCCTCACTCTCTGAGGAGGAGGTGCTCTCCTCTGCTGTGCTGGAGTATGGTGGTAGTGTGAGGGGCAGGGGGTTAGGGGGAGTTCCCCGGAGGACTGTAGGGGGTGTGTCCTTGGGTCCACCATAGCGTATCCTAAACACCTGGTTCCAAGCTTCCATGTCCTCGTCATCGCAAGGAGAGTGGGTGTGGTCAGTGGAAGCCTTGTTCTGTAGAGGGGGGTGGGCACACACAACATGGTTAATGGGTATATGGACAATCTAAACAAAGATTTTTGCCGAATTTCGACTAATCACAAAACTTGCATCTAAGCACACCATTGGAAAGGTGATTCTGAGAGCTATTAAATGCATCAATGAAATTGGACAATCTGAATCGTATAAATTGTACCTTGCTAGATTGTCTGAGGTACCACAGAGGTGGCTCTAGACATCCCTTAGGGAGTAGACTGTTCTCAAGACTTTCTAGGAACAGGAACAACGATGGCTGATGAGGGAACAATAGTGGAGGGTGGGCTATGCCATCGTAGCCAATCAGAAGCATCTCTGCTGTACAACCTGTACGGAGAGGGGGTCATGTGACTAGTTATATATGGACGGTGATCTAACCTTGTGCTCGATGACAGTGTATATGTGCTATCTCCTGAGTGATGTCCACAGCTATTACCTGGTCCCATAGTCCACTACAATGAAACAAAAGCAAAACAGTTGATAGTCAACACTGTCCCACATCTGGTCAACCAACAGACACTGTGTGTGTGTACATAACAACACAGCTAGGGCTACCATCTGTCCCCCGCCCACACACACACACACACACACACACACACACACACACACTACCTGTTCCCCGCCTCCCCTCACACACACACACACCATCTGTTCCCCCCTCCCACACACACACACACACACACACATACACACACACCTGGTCGCTACTGATGAGTTGAGAAGACAGTTTGGGATCCACTTCAACTGTAGTTCTCCGAATGCAGACTGTTGTAGAGTGAGGTAACCTCTCAAAGGACTGGGGGCACTAGGCTGTATGGATAGAGGGAACTAGGGATATCAACTCATCAATGATTTGGGGACTCTTTCAACAGCCATAACTTTCGTACCGTTGATCCAATGTCAAAAATGTTATGATTTTCTGAAAGCTTAGAAAGAGACCTTTCAAATGGTATCATCAAAATTTACATTTGAGAGATAAAAGTATTTGCCAATTTAGCGATACCATGGATAATAGCCCATGGTCCGAGGCTGAAAAATGACAAATTATGGCCCCAACTAAATTTTAGATTGAAACACATCATTTTAAAGGTATTTTTCTAAGCTTTCAGAATATCATAAAATTTTTGACATTGGATCAACGGTACGAAAGTTATGGCTGTTGAAAGAATGTTCAACTGCTACTTTTAACTTTGAAATTGGATCTGCTCAACACAAGTTATGGACCGTCAAAGTTAGCTCTGAAAAAAGGCTGATTCTGATTCCCTACTCAGACAACACAACACGCCCACTCACTGGCTTGACGAGGATGTTGTTCTTGCCAAATAGACAAGTGGCATTATTTGATTGATACAGACTCTGCACATGACCCCACGCCCTCTCACTAGCACCTGCCGAGTCTCCGTTGCTAGCGGCGATGGACAACACTCTGTATGGGGCAGGCACTCATAATAATATTTCCCTGCTAACACAATGTACGTACATGCATGCATGGATAGCTATTAAGACAATGATGTTGGTGCATGCACTCACTTCTTGTGTCTGTGTACCAGCTCTGAGGGGGAGAGAGTGTTGTATCCACCATCACTGAACTTGAGGCGACTGTAGCGTATTGAACAAGGACCATCTACACACACACACACACAAGAGGGGGCTGAGTACAAAGGTCAATATATAGCGAGCTTACCAATGAGCGACTGGAATACTTGACTATACACAGGATGGCACAGTACAGCCTTGTCATCATAGAACAGACTATATAGACGAGGGGGTTAGAGGTCAGAGGTCATGTCAGTACTAACTGTACCTTGGATGGGTCACTAGCTGCTCCACAATGTTAGCCAGTGACCCCTCAATTAGCGCCACTCGTATCCACAACACCTTGTGTTCTGTGGCTGAGCTTGTCTGGGCCGTGCTATAGTCTTGCTTTCCTTCTTTGCTGCCACTGAATGCCTTATTATACACCTCCAAAGCTGTCGGGAAACTCTTGCCCAACTCTCGTAGTATGTGGCCAGAGGGGGTGGTAGTCTTGTTGCTACGGTAACGACGCTTCACTTGATACGAGAGAATGTCCTCCACTGACACTGGAATGAGAATTAATAATTAAGTGCACAGCAGTCAGTCATATTTTGTTTCTGTTCTCACCACAGAATGAAGTGAAGGCAGGATGTGCCCAGTGGATCTTTCTCCTGGTAGCAGTCACTTCTACTAGGCCTTTAGCCTAGGTGTGTGTGCGTGTGTGTGTGTGTGTGTGTGTGTGTGTGTGTGTGTGTGTGGGTGTGTGTGTGTGTGTGTGTGTGGGGGGGGAGGTGTGTGTGTGTGGTGATGATAGACACACACACACACACACACACACTGTATGCCAACACTGGGGACACACCACTAAACCACGGAGCTTCTAAATTGGTCAGCTAGTTCCTAGAACCTTCCCAGTAGGATGCATACATGTACCAAGCATCTCAGAAGGAAGGCTGCACTCTCTACCAATTATATAGATCTCACGGTTATGAGCAACTATGTCCCCCCACACACAATACCTAGTTCCCATGGTGATAGTGACGTACCTCTGCCTTGCATTTGTCCACCAGTGACTTGCATTCTCCGTCCATCACACAACTCACTGCACCAGATAAGACCATAACACAATACCATAAACACATACCCGCTAGTACACAGTGGCCTCGATACCATTACCTACCATACCCCCCCTAACCCTCCCCCTCCTCTCCAAGTTCAGTTAGTACAATTCTATACTACGTCAGCTCATAGATATAGTCAACAGCGACTGGGCCGGCCGGGGTACAAGTCGGCTGATGTACATAAGAGTTGACGTTATCTATAATATCTACAAAACTGCATGGCCACAGTTACAATGACTCCATGCAACACATGACACTAGACCTACACAGTAGAGGGAGCCTCACCTCACACACACAGAGAGTGTATTCACAGTCTTGTCATCACTGATTGACAGCTCACAACGTGAAGACAGCAGCTAGCAAGCTCTACTATAAAACTCTTTGTAAATATGGCTATGGCAATTAACAGGAGGCCGTACCTCTCCAGGAAGTGTGTGTAGCATCCTCATACTGAAACTGTCTTGTCAAGAGGTGGAAGATAACTTGAACACCTATATCAGAGACACCACGGCCATTGCTTATCAAAGGTAAGCGCTTGTTTAGAACATGGTGTGGTAGCATAAATTATAGTTGACTCTATCATATCGTAGTATTGTACCAGTGTGACATGGTAGACACTTCTCAGCATTATAGCCAAGGCATCACACACACACACACGCACACACACACACACACACACACACACACACACACACACACACACACACACACACACACGCACGCACAATAGCTTACAAGTATCTGTAGTAAACAACATGTACCTTTACATGAAATACTTAACCACATAAACATTCTGTCCCCCCCACATAGCTATGTCCCCCCTGGTGACAACCCTACTACTGTTAGTGGCCATCTCCTGCGTTGCCACGGCTACTCCAGCCAACTTCGTCACCTTCAAGCATCATAGCAACGCTCAACTTGCAAACGTCCTCCATCAAATAGCCGCAGCTTACCCGGATATAACACATCTGTACAGTATTGGCCAATCGTACAAACATCAAGAGCTATGGGTTCTCATAATCTCCGATCAGCCCAAAGTTCACGAACCAGGAGAACCAGAATTTAAGTACGTTGGTAATATGCATGGCAACGAAGTAACGGGAAGAGAGACACTACTTCATCTAATTGAATACCTCTGCCGTAACTATGGCAACAACGAAGAGGTGACAAAGTTGGTAGATTCTACCAGGATCCATATAATGCCCACCATGAACCCCGATGGCTATGACGTGGCTAAGGAAGGACAGCTATTCGGTGTACGTGGACGAAGTAACGCTCAAGGTATTGATCTCAACAGGAACTTTCCTGACAGATTTGCCAAAACTGCCAACAAAGTGGTAGCCCCTGAAACACAAGCTGTAATGAAGTGGATACAGAAATATCCTTTTGTGTTATCCATCAACTTCCACAATGGCGCTCTAGTGGCGAACTATCCCTATGACAACAGCCGCAATGGTAACTCTGTCTATACAGCATCTCCTGATGATGATATATTTCGACAACTGGCTTTGGCCTACTCCACAAACCATGCCACCATGTCCCTGGGTAAGGCATGCCCTGGAGATGGGAGTGGCTTCACTAACGGTATTACCAATGGTGCAGCTTGGTACAGCGTGACTGGAGGTATGCAAGACTACAACTATCTCCATAGCAATTGTTTCGAAATAACAGTCGAACAAGGTTGTGGGAAATTTCCGTACGGGACACACTTGGAGGCGATATGGAACGCTAATCAGTACTCCCTGGTCAAGTTCATTGAAGAGGTCCACAAAGGTGTGACTGGGTTTGTGCTGTCTAGTGATGGCTCTCCTATAGACGGTGCTAAGATTGCTGTGGATGGTCGTGATCATTCTATACACTCTGTCGCTGCTGGTGACTACTGGCGACTGTTGGTACCTGGTACATACACAATACGAGTTAGTGCTCTGGGCTACCAACCAGCCAGTGCTAGTGTCACCGTGCCAACCAAGGGAGCTGTCAAGAAGAACTTTACACTACTCAGAAATGGAGAAACACTTCAAACGGCTCAAATAGAAACAATCACAAACGTTGCAACGACCCCTACTGATGAAGCAACCTCTACTGATGCAACCTCTACTGATGCAACCCCTACTGATGCAAGCACAGACACTGTGTTAGTTACCACTGGAGGGGCCTTGGCAGACCAACAAGACATTGAGATCATCTTCATCAACAAGACTGGTGAACACGTCTCAGTGGACCTGGTTCACATTGATGAGCCTAAACCACACACACGCACGGTTATGGTCGCTAGCATTTGGCTCTTGGTGATTATCTGTGTCCTGATCTTAGCCGTGGCTGGTCTCGCTACAACCATGGCTTGTCAGATGAGAAGGGGGCGCTCTGCACGCAAGGGCTTTGCTCCCGTACCACTGGAGGAGGTGCCACTCAAGGCAGGGGCGTCTGAGAGAGGCTACTTCACTAACGGACACGACCTCTCGTCTGATGAAGAGGTGGTGGGAGACTTCTCTCAGCAACAGTACGCCTACACTCACTAAAGCTCATTCATCACATGATATTATCAGAGGACCTTTGTATGCATTCGTATGAAATATTATACTGTACTGTATAATTATAATTTTTTTCTAGTGAAATCAATTAGCGTGTAATTAACATTCTTGTGTAAAGTGTTCTTTAACGAGGTGTTGCATGTGTGGTATTCTGAGTATTACTGAGAGCATGGCTTCAATCACTGCACACATGCTATAAGCATGGCTTCAATCACTGCACACATGCTATAAGCATGGTCAAATCACATTTGTAATGTGTTCTCCTTATTATCATTACAGGCTATAGAAGTCGTAAAGACTACATTACATTATACCAAAGACAAAATTGAAAGTACCTCAATTTATACATAATATATACTGGGCTACCCCACCATGCAACCCATGGATACTAATACTGGGCTACCCCACCATGCAACCCATGGATACTAATACTGGGCTACCCACCATGCAACCCATGGATACTAATACTGGGCTACCCACCATGCAACCCATGGTTCATGCTGACCATGTGAGAGTGTACTTCACTTTAGTTATAGAGTACAGCTCTCATTGCAAGTTGCATAGATAATTGACAAATATGGAACAATGGTTAAAAACACAACAGAGAATAAACACAGTATACACAATACAACACATGACCATCTGTATATATATACATTCTAACAAGCACACACACGGTCAGTTATTGTTCATGGCTACTAGTGTCATGATCTTGAGTGGTGGTGACCTCCTCTGACTCCACCAGCTCTACAGCTTGTTGAGTCGTGACCTCCTCTGATTCTACTAGCTCTACAGCCTGAAGAGGGTCTTGAGAGGTGACCTCCTCTGACTCCACCAGCTCTACTGTTTGGGATATATCCACTTCATCAGCATTCATCGTTTCCATGCCAACGCTACTGCTTAGTTCGTTAGTCTCACTGCTCTCCTCCACTTGCATAGGATCACCGTTGCTCCCCTCTGATGTTACTATGGTGACTGTTGCCGTGGTTTCGATATCGGTATGTGGTGTAAAGGGTGTAACGAGCATGTCCGTGGGGGAGTGCAGTACATGAGAGGATTTGTTCTTATCGTGTTCTCCATCGGAGGTAAGCAACGATGAAACAGTATTGAGAAAATTAACATAAGTGAGTGAGTCATTGGCTAGAGCATTGCTCGCAGTTGTGTGATGGCTGTATTGTTCAGTGCCACTACTGACCACTTGAGAGGCCAGTAATTGGACGTTGCTAGAAAGGGGTGTGGTCTTGACAAGAGTGGGTGTGTCCTGTGTAGTCCCTCCAGAGCTGCTCATATTCTTCTTCCAATAATAGAGAGTGCCTTGTGATATACCGTACTTGTTAGATGCTTCGCGCACTGAGTGGTCCAAAGCGAACTGTAGAATGTGTTCCTTCTCCTCCGGAGTGCAGCGTGGTTTAGCAGCGTGACCTTCCGACGAGACTATATCATATTCCATTCCAACATTCTCAATGTCCACTTCGTTAGTGACCTCTAACGAGAGGGGCTCCTCGTCCATTACCCCCTGAGGCAAGGTGACCTCTGACCTCTGTGCACTTTCAACCACCTCCCCTCCGTCTACAATGAATTGAAAGTTCTGATTATCGTATGTGACTACATCTGATGTGTTGTGTTCGCTGGGTCGTGGGTCCATGACCTCTGTAGCTAGTGCTGACGATGCTACCTCCTCTAGTGCGTGGGCGGGCACGTCTACACCATCTCCAGAGAAAGACTTGCGCCAGTTCTGAATGGTTTTACCCGATATCCCATACCTGTGTGTGTGTGTGTATGTAGTAAAAGAATAGCATTATAAGCATACTTCCATTGTGTATACTTCCTAGACTTCCTTACACACACAGAAGCCATAGTGTAGACTAGCGTGCACACATGCACAGCACATGTTCACAACAACTGCAGCTACGGAATTGAAAGGGAATACAAACTCACTAGGGGAGTATTGAAAACAGTGCCAAATGAGTATGCTCAGAGCTAAGGCTATAATACATGTACCATACGTACTATTACAATTGTGCGAGATTGAACCATTTGCTATTTTGCAGTGCACTTTGCAAAAATAAAGTCGCAAATACACCAGTACTTGTATGACCTTGCCAGAACACAATAGTTAGATTGCAAAGTTTGCTGATTTGCAAAGGTTTTTCAACAGCCAAATATTCTTGTAATAATTATGGCATACACACACATGCACACACGCCAGTACCTGGTGGAGGCCTCCTTGAGGGAGTTAGCCTCAGCAAACTTGATAATGTATCTCTTTTGCATGGTGGTGTACTTTGGCTGGTGCAGCTTGAGCTCCACCCTCCACCTCCACACTGTGGGGGCAGCCACTCCATACTTGACTGCTGCCTTCTGAAGAGTTGTAGCATTGGCATAACGAACCACCTCTTCTTTCTCATCAGAAGAAAACTCCCTCGCTGGCTTATGGAAGTATGTGTTCGATGACTGAGGATTTGTAGAGTCTAGTTTCTTCTCTTTTACAGGGGTGGTGGTTTGACCTTTGACCTCTGAGGACTCCTCTAGCTGTTGCTGTTGCATAACTTGAGCTACTGCAGATTGTAGCGTTTGAATGGCTGCTTGCATGCTGGCAGGACAGGGCTCGTCAGAAGCATTCTGATTGGACAGCGCTAATAACGCTTCACAAAGGTTACCAGTACTGGGGGACATGGTTGCCATGTCAGGGGACGGGACAGAGAGGCGTGGCTTCTTAGGGGTCGCGGTAAGGTCACCGGATGATCGCTTCCTGTTGAGAGCAGTAGCACAGAGTTGGGAGATGGTTGGTTTGGGGTCCAGCATGATGTTGTGGTGATGCAGGAACTTGAACGCCCACCCGAGGTTAGCCTGCACGCACAGACGAGGGGACACACACATAAACAATGAAGATGAAAGTGATGATAAATCCATCTGGTTCATGAACAAATGTACGGGAAGTTTACGTATCATGAGGTATAATTATATACATGTACATATGTCCCCTTCATTTTGTAAGTACTACAGTTGGCCCTCTGCAGCTAGAGCTCTGATAGTCAAAATTCAATGATTTTCTGATTTTCTGAAAGCTTAGAAGGAGCCCGTTCAGATGGTATGCTCAAATCTCAAATTTGGAACCAGCCATAATTTTTCATTTTCGGAAAAATACCATGGGCTATATAATAGCCCATGGTATTTTGTCAAAAACAGGCCAAATATAGACTTTTGATTTTAAGACACAATTTTAACGAGTCATTGTAAGCTTCCAAAAAATAATAAAATTAATGTGGTTGGAACAACGGAACTAAAGTTATGGCCACTCAAAGATGCTCTATTTAACGCTGGCGTATCAGAAAGCTACAGAATGCATCAATCTAAAGTTTTGACCACTCATTACAAACAAAACAGCTACACACATGGCTAATAATTATAAGTACCTTGAACCCTGTATTCTGAGAGAGCTCCTCCGCCCTCTTGCACACAGCAGCCACAGCAAAGCTCCCGAGGTCAGCCACTTGATCCTTAACCCACTGGGCTAGTCCACTGTCCAGCTCTGATCCAAACACCCACTCTGGGGCTGAGGAATTCAGCTCGTTGGCCACCACCTCCTCTGTTTGTATGGGGGCGGGAATGGACGTCTGGTCCTCTGCTGATAGTTTGTCCTCTAGTGTGGTGAGGGGTGTGGTCTTATGACTCCAGGTGCTGTGTAGTTGAAGGCTGTGTCGCTGTAAGAACTTCTGCTGCCAACCACTGGAAGCTGTAAAGTTTGCGCTCTCTGGCAGTATCAACGATGTGGCATACTTGCCAAGTTCAGCAGGTGTTACTTGTACTCCCAACTGTTGCTGGGTTATGACCCACTTAGCAACAGCCTCATCAGTCTCCCTAGAGTAGCTGAGGGGACGCCCCTGCCCTTTAACATTCGCTCTCTTCCGATTGGACGATAATGCCTCCAGTTCCGCTCCTTTCTGACTCACTAGTTTAGTCCAACCTGCAAATGTTGAGTTAGCAATACCGAGTGTTCTACAGACGTAATGAGCGGCCACATTGTACTCCTTCATGAGACGAACCACCTCAAGCTTCTCTGCTAGTGTGTGCCTGTTTCGTGACCTCTCCTTCTTCTCTGAGCTGCCATCAATGTCCAGTGTTCTGGTAGCTCGATGAGAAGGGGAGGGAGATAGTAATGACAGGGTCTGTGTGGTAGGGGTTAGGGTCAGTCCACTCTGTGCTAGCACTAGGCGAGCATGTTCAGCCAGCGAGGGAAGATGACTGTTAGCTTGTTCCACAAGTGATGTTGCTATAGCCGTGGCTAGCAGGTCGGGAGTTAGCATTGGAGCTTCAGCAGTGTGTAGACTCTCATCCATTATTGGTTTAACCCCTTCGGCCAGTGTGCTAGAGGGGTTATCGGTAGAGTCTCGAGGTTTCTTCCTGTTCAGATTCAAGTCCAGATTGTGGCGCAGTAGGAAAGGCGTCACCCAACCAATAGATGCATTGAAACTTGGGTTCTCCTGACAAATGAGTTTTTTAGCTTGAGCTCTTAATGAAGCGAATGTCACTTTCTTGCCGGTAGCTTGTTGGTCTTGTACCCACTTGGCCAGTTGTAGGTCAGTCTCTCTGGTATAGGAGAGTGGTCTGCTAGCCTGGGCCACCACATCGTGTGCTTTAGACTGGGTCACTGGGGCCTGGGTGATGGGGTCAACCTGTACAGGGGGGGAGATGGTACGGAATAGATACAATAATATAATATTATGCAGTTATTATTATAAAACCCTCCAACAACCATAATGATAAATACTTAAAAGAAGAAAAAATACTTTAGGACAGTTAAGCTAATTAGATTAATTCTCATACTTTGAAACTCTCGTTACAAGAGTACAGTAAACATCACACACACTGTACCTGAGTGGTGAAGCCTCCAGTGAACCCATCGGCTCCCCCGAGGTTCAGATAAATGCTCCCAGACCCAGACTCTAGGCCGGATGTTATGAGTGAGACTCCACCATCGTCACCATGTAACTGCTGAGCATTGGTGAGTAGGTCCACTAGTGACACAGGGTCCGTACTAGCCATGTCCGAGAGGGCGCTGGTGTCAATATTTTCACCAGCAAGAATAGCAAGGGCTGTCTTTATGGTCTCGTCATGAGAGGGGTCAGAGTACAGGCTCGGATGAGAGGTGGTGGGCGTTATCTCGGCAGCTATACCAATCGAATTGTCCGATAGTGACGTCGTCGTAGGCTGTGTGAGAAGTGAAGAAGAGTCTGTGGAATCATAGGTGATTGATTGGAGGGATATTTTGTGTCTGTGTAGAAAGTTCTGAGCCCAACTTGCAGATCCAGTGAAGTTTGGGTTTTCTTTTGTAACGACTTCTCGAGCGTGTTTCCTCAGCTCTGAGTTAGTGAACACTTGGCCCTCGGATATACGGCTTCTTACGTAGTCGGCTAACTGGTTATCCGTGTCCGTCAAGTACGAGAGTGGGCGGCCACCTTTTGATTGGTCGCTGAGTCTTCTTCGACCAATATCGAGGGAATGTCTTGCGAGGAATCGTTGCGCCCATCCTGACGAGGCTGTAAAGTGGGGGTTTTCCCCCTGGACAATTTCCTTAGCGTAGGCACAGATCTGCTGAGTGGTCATTTTCTCCCCTCTAGCACGGCACTCTCTCACGTGTTGAGCTATTATTGCATCTTTTTCTGACGAATATGATAATCTTCGTCCAGGATGTAGTTCAGAGACGGGCGGGGCTATCTCAATAGTGGGTGTAGTCTCGGTAGATTGTTCAGACATTCCTGTGATGAGCATGTTCGTATCGCTGGTTACCACTTCGTATTGTACAGTTTCCATGGTAATGTGTTTCGTATTCAGGTCCTCTCTGGAGGGGGTTTGTGTAAGCACTGATATCACACACCTCTACTGCAACACACCTTGCTTGAGATATGAGGTCGTTGGGTTGAGCTTCAGCCACACCATCACTGCACAAGGATGACATGCATATGGTCATAGTGTGTGTGTGTGTGTGTGCATGTGTGTGTGTATGTGTGCGTGTGTGTGTGTGTGTATGTGTGCGTGTGTGTGTGTGTGTGGGCGTACCTATTGTTGGATAGCTCCATTGTTTCAGAGGAGACCTCAGTGACCATGGAGACCTCCACTGGCAAGTCTGACACCACCTCATCCATGCTAACCTCCAGGCCTCCTATACACAGACAAATATACAACAGTTGGCAATAGTACAGACACTAGGCAGTACAATGTATGCATTAGTCAAGTGGGGGTGTGGCTGGTGACTCACAAAGCAAGGCTTGGTACTCCTCCCAGCTTACAAGATGGCGGCCGGCTAGCTTGCGTCTGTTAGTACTTAGCTTACTGTGCCTGCGTACCGAGTTTCCGCTTG
Organism: Halichondria panicea; assembly: GCF_963675165.1. Taxonomy (NCBI): domain Eukaryota; kingdom Metazoa; phylum Porifera; class Demospongiae; order Suberitida; family Halichondriidae; genus Halichondria; species Halichondria panicea. The sequence continues at coordinate 6,962,085 of NC_087384.1, read as the reverse complement.
GAGAGGCTCTCTGAACTCCCAGTGCCTTGTCTTGTAGTCTAGCTCTTTCTGCAGCCAGCTACTAGCTCGATAGCTTCTCCAAGAGAAGAAATTATTTTCTCGTAATGTTGTTCAAAAGGAGCAATGATGCTAATTAGCAATAAGTTATTGCGCATGCGCAGTTTTTTTTATAGCCAACTCTTCCCAGGAACTGTTACACAACATGCACTTAAAATGAAACATTCTTGACATTTGATACATTGACACATGGACTACTTCTAATTACAACAAATGAATGCATCTATGGTTACAGTGATGTATAAAACTTTGATGATTTCCCACTACTAGCTATTATAATAATTATATATATAGACACACACAACAGTCTTTACTTGGGAAACCACTGGCTCTGTGCTGTTTCAATATCAATATCAGAATCTGGAGCATTTGCTTTGGCCACGTACAGCAATCGATCGGGAGTTTCTCCAATGTTTCTTGAAGAAATAGCAGCCGACAATTTGATGTGGTTTTTAGTGGATTGCTTCATCATCTTCTCCTTGACCTCCGCGGCTGATAGTTGTGGATGCAAACTCCTCAGGATAGCAGCATAGCCAGCAGCATGAGGGGCAGCCATTGAGGTACCACTCATAGTCTTGGTGCAAGTTGAGCAAGATATTGAAGCACTCTTGATGCTCATTCCCGGGGCCATGATGTCAGTGCACGGTCCAGTGTTGGTGAACATAGAGACCTTGTCAGCTTGATCAGTAGCGCCCACTGCAATGCCTACTTTAGCAGAGGCTGGTGAGTGCTCACAAGCGTTGCCGGCTTGATTGCCAGCTGCTCCAACCATTACAATGCCAGCGTTAGTAGCCTCAACAATCGCACGGTTTAAACTAACCGAAGTCTTGACTCCGAGAGACTGAGAGATGACTTTAGGTCGTCCAGTCGGTTCATTCTTGTGTTGAGCAATAATTCGGTCGATTCCTTTCACAATACCGCTCACAGCACCAGTTCCTTTACAGTTGAGAGCTCGTAGATTATAGATAGTAGCCTCTCTAGCCACTCCCAGTGTTGTACCAGCGGCAGTACCAGCACAGTGGGTACCGTGGCCATTGCAGTCTTCCCCGTGGTTCTGTGTGCCTGTGAGATCATCTACAGCATCATAGCCAGCGTACTGTACTCGTCCAACCAGCTCTTGATGACTGGCCATGACTCCAGTGTCTATGATATAGAGGTCTACGTTCTTTCCAGTCCCCTCGGGCTTGTACACACCGTCCAGTTTATTAGTGTGCTGATCCAAACGGTCTAGATTCCATGTCACAGCTGAGTCTGATTCAGCAACGCCTGTCTCCTTTTCAACAGGCACTGCTACCTGTGACCTCCGTACGGCCATATCTGCCTCAATGTGTGCTACTAGAGGATGTCGTTGCAACTGCAGGGGAGAGGGCAATGTTTGCATAGTGAGTTGGCTCAAAGAACATGTGTACGTGTGTATACACACAGCATACATATATGTGTATATTAATATGCATGTGATTGTAGAATTGAAACAATAATTAAGGCTTGTATAATCAACACCAGTGGAACCACACAACAGCAGTTCTCTGAACAGCAAGCTAGCTTCCCCTTGTCTTCCTATATGAAGGCTTCATGTGTCCAAGGGCTGCCACTATACAAGCAATCAACATAGTTCCTACTCCTACATCTCACGGCACTTACACATAACCCAGGAAACTAATGACACACATTCCCAGTAGGTAACCTTATAGCTACTCACCAAAGCTAGGGTCTTCGAGTTAAGGGTGGCCACAAATCCCTGCAAGTTTCGCAGTGCTTGAATGTCCGAGGCCCTGATCCTCTGGTTGCTGTCACGATTAGCTTTGCTCAGAACTTGAATGGTACGATCCAACGTGTAGTCGTCAGTGTCAGACTGCAACATGACAATGTAACGACCTTGTATAGGTTTGGAGTCAACCTTGACTTCGAGCAGGTGTGATGTTTCGTCCTGTATAGAGGCTCTGTCCTGGGCAGTGGATCCACCCTGGGCAGTGACCCTCTCTAGCACCTTGAGTAGTCGCATTAGCTCTTGATCGTGCGTGTCCCAACCTTGATCAAATGATTCGCGATAATACTCTTGTATGTCCACTATGTGAGATGTTTCATCGCGTTCGTGTGTTTCAAACATTGAGCTAATGGACCTACGCCTCACAATATGATCCCAATGATCATGGCTCTCAGCGAGGCCCTCAGCAGGCGAGGGGTCTAGTGGGAGGGCCTGGGCCCTAGCTCGACACATCAAGACAGCTAGCATAACCAGCGACAGGCGGAGGTGGGGAGACATCTTGAGACAGATTCTGAACACTTTATTCTTGTCCCCAGTTGCCACTATCCAGTTTTTATACAGCTCTTAGATCGCTTGCTGAGTCAATCAATGAATAGTCTGTGAATTTCCCTAATAGCTAGCTTGTGAATATCTACGCTTGTAATTAGCTTGTAGCCCTACAAGAACTTGTATAAACAGGAAGTGAACATGTGTAAAATGATAATTGTCATAAAAATTCGGTTAAATAGAAACACATCACAATCAATACACGCGGCACTCGTAAATCAACCCCTAAAATATTGCTAATCGGAATGTTTTAAGTTTGAAAAGTGTTCTTCTGTATTGTTTGATAAGATGAGCTTTGTCATCTTCTTGTCTGTTCCCTCGTCCTGTAAGAATAAATAACAACAACATAAGAGTCCATTACCAACAGTTTAGAAATTCAACATAGCCAATATTCATTCACACAGCGGGGGAAAATGGAACAATTTAATGACATTCACGATGATTGCAGATCAGTTGTCACCATTATTAGAGGAAACCATTCAGCACTTACAGATGATGAGGGATCCTCCACAAAGTTCTTAGGTACCAGCCCTTTCTTATCACCCAGCTCTCCCTGTACACACACAGAGGGGTGGAGGTATTAGCACACACACACAGAGGGGTGGAGGTGTTAGGAGGAAAGGCTCACTGGCTTATTGGGGACTATATCAAATTGACACCTCATCATGAGAAGTATGATAAGCACTTTTGTTGACAAACACACACAAACACACACTATACAGGTATATTTACCAGCATTAGGTATTGTATGTTTTAACATGTACTCCTGGTTTCAAGTAGGCAACATGGTGGTTGTTTGTATATTAGTGTGAAGTGTACCCACCTGATAGAAACCATCGGAGTCTGGTCGGCCATACACCTTGATCAGGTCACCCTCACTGAAGGTCAACTCCACATCAGAGTTATCATTAGGAGAATCCATGTTAGGATCGTAGTCATGTACTGCCCTCAATACCCGAGGGCTGTCGTCAGGGGGCAGAGTCTCAGAACAACCGTTGCTATGGACAGCATCCATGGTTTGCTCAAGGCGAGCAAGTTCTTCAATGTCCAGTATCTCCTCCACCATATTGCTAGGTACTAGTCCAGTTCCTCCCAGGAGGGAACGACCATCAAAGAAACCATCCACATCCTCTCCACCCACACGCTGGAGGGAGAGAGTGTTCTAATTAAAGGGAGCTTCTATGTAACATTGAAGTAATGTGATACAACCCGTTTTCACCTTACTTGAAATGTAAAGCTTTTTATAGACAACATAAGCCAACCACTAGCTACACAGTGGGACCACACTATAGGCTCTGTACACACTTGAGGTAATTTCAGCTTCACGTAAGGTTGTAAGGCATGATATCATCAACCTCCATACTGCAAGCATTGAGTCATTCTCCAGCAATGCACACAGCTACAACAGTGAAACAATAACACAGGTAGTGACTCACCACTATGACATCCCCCTCATTAAAGCATAACTCTTCTTCAGCTAGCTCAATGTTAGGAGACTGATGAGTAGGGTCGTATGAGTACAGAGCACGATAATATTGAACTAAGGGAGAGAGTGGATAATTAGAACAACACTAGACAGAATACAACCTACCTTTATCGGACTTAGCCTCTCCGTTGCCGTTGGAAACGTGAGTACTGTCTCCATTTGACTCCATATGCGTAGATTGTCTCAACTGAAGATCCTCTTCTCTCTTAGCTGTATCGTACTCTGACCCCTCAGACTCTTGGCTATCATCCGACAACAGGAGGTGGGCTATAAGCTTCGAGGCCACACCCACTATAGCGGAGGGTAGGGATTCGTAATCCTCGTTGCTAGCGGTAACGGTCAGTTGTACAGTGGAGGTACTAGTGAGCTCTGATTGAAGATGGAGCACATCTCGAGGCAGTACCAACACAGAGAGAGATTGCTGACAAGCAGTAGACTCTGTTGTCTCCAGTTGAGTGACTGCGTGGGTGTTCAAATAGAGAGTGTAGGATGTGATTGGTGTGATGGTGTGAGGGTGTGGAGAGAAGTTGACGAGGAGAGAGGTAGGTGTGTCTAGCATGGTAACCAACACGTTGCCAGGGGGATCAGGATACTCTGTAAGAGGGGTGGATGCATTGTAATACTATTGACACATGGAGACACTGGAGCCATTGTCTGCTTGTAAGGCAACACATAATTATAAAGCCATAAATATTGTACATGTGTGTGTGTGTGTGGGTGTGTGTGTGTGTGTGTGTGTGTGTGTGCGTGTGGGTGTGTGTGTGTGTGTGTGTGTGTGCATTGTATCCCTAGAAACACTCACGAGGGTTGAGGATGATGGGTGTGGCATTATCAGGTGATTCCCCCTCATCACACACACTCCTCACAGTGATCCTCACCAGCTGCACATGTGTGTGTGGGCGTGTGTGTGTGTGTGTGGAGGGGTACAAGTCAACTACATGAACATGTCAGGAAGTCTACACTCAGTACAGCTATGATATACTGTACACACACCTGATTGAGAGGGACATCACTAAGTAGTAGGGAGGTCTCCTCTGGCCCCTCCACTGTCCCTCTGAGCTCTCCATTGAGATAGAGGGTGTAGCCAGTCACAGTACAGGGGGGAGGGGACCACCTCACTGCCACACTGGTCCCTCCACCATCCACAAACTGTCGCTCTACCTCAAGATCTGTTGGAGCTATCAACTCATCTGGAGAAAACAGATTTGTATGAAAACATCGTGTATACAGATTTGCATTCTGAAGCTAAACTTGCCATGTTACACAAGTACATGTACATAGACCTAACTTAGAGCTTCTTAAAATTGGTGTACCCTAGCAGTCAATATCACACACACACACACACAGTACCTGCTGAGTCAGCAGATGATATGTCCTCGTCCACTTCCTGTATGTCCTGGAGGTTAGTTGATCCTCTGTGTGGTGCTGGGTGGCGAGTGGGCGGGGCTAGTGGGGGGGGGGTACACTCACATTAGCACAAGAACTACAGTTACTGTCCTTCCATTCTACAGTATTTATTCTACTTCTTAAATTGCAATAATTATTTATGGTAATATGCACGTACTTCCATCGTCCGTGACAGGCTCTACAAAGTTGGAGGGCACTAGTCCAGTGACTCCAGAGAGCAGCTTGCCATGATAGAAGCCATCCCCATCCATCTCTCCATACACGTACACATAGTCCCCGGCTGTGAGGGGTAGCTCCAGGCTGTAAGCAAGGTTAGGACTGTTCTCCGCTGGGTTGTAGTTGAACTTAGCGATAAAGAGCACAGGTTCTAATGATGCCACTCCATCTGTTGAGGGGACTGATGAATATTGTGTGTATATTGTAATGGTTGTACCTTCTTCCTCTACGTACGTCCTCTCTTCTTTCTTTGGTGTCTCCTCCAGTGATTGCTCCGGTATAGACGATGCTATACTCACAGCGTCGTCACTCTTGTCGTTCTTTATACTCTCCACTGAGCCGATACTGAGATTAGTTTCGCTGCTATCATAGGGGTCAGCGACCTCTACACCCACTGCCTTCATTTCACGCTCCAAACTAGAGTTCAAGAGGTCAACTTTAAGTGGTGTAGAAGAGCCAGCCAATAGGAGAGGAGGGCTGGACATCACATGACTTGTAACGATAGCCTTCTTTTGATCACTGGATGCAGTTTGAACTCCGACCTCTGATGAAGCAGGGGCTTGGTTGAGACGATCTTGTAATTGCTGACACAGCAATTGTTGCTGCTTGAGTAGCTGATCACGATCATCCAGCTGAGACTATGACACATCATGACACATTATTGACCCATTATGACACACACACACATACCTGTAGTGTCAGTAGGTGCTGTGCTTGCTCACTCTTAGCTTGAGCAGCCTCCTGAGGAAAGCAACATAACATTCACTGTAAGTAAGCTAACTCGAGAAAGAAGCTTTAGTTTGCAAATCTACAATCCAAGAAGCCAGCCTAATTAAGAATGAACCATCACTAATGGACATGAAGACCTACATACACTCAGACTATTACATAGCTCACCACTTGTAGTGTTTGAACCTTGCCCTCTTGTTCTTGTACACTCGTAGACAGACGCTCCACCTCCCCCTCCAACGAGGTCACATGATCAGCGTTACCTTGTAACTCTGTCACCGCCAGCTCAGACACTTGTAACTTCCTAGTTAGCGAGTGACAGCGTTGCTCCAGTTCAGAGTTCAGAGAGTTGGTATGATCAAGTGATTCTTGTAGAGAGATGACTTGCAAGTCAAACTGTAGGACAAGGAGAAGTGATTAGGACAAGCTATAACAAGCGATAAATATTATACAATTAACATCAATGACTCACTTTAGACAGTCTGTCCACTTCAGCCTGTAGCTGACTGACCTTTGACCCCTCTTCGTTGCTGCTCCCCTCCTCTTGTAGTTGAGACAGCTGCCTCTTGAGTGATTGGTTCTCCAGATCCAATGCCTCCACTGCCGAGGCCTCACAGGCTAGCTCAGACTGGGACAGTACAGTCAGGTCGTCCTCTCCAGGGAGTTGCTGCACAAGTGGTGTAGCATTAAACAAAGCATCTTGAACGGCCATAACCATTAGTCAAATAACATTAATTTTATGATTTCTGAAAGCCTAGAGAGAGGCCTTTCAGATGGTGTGTTAAAATCAAAAGTCTGTTTTTGGCCTGTTTTTGACAAAATACCATGAGCTATAGCCCATGGTGTTTTTCCGAAAATGGGAAATTATAACCTGTTACAAATTTGAGAATTGAGCATACCATCTGAACGGGCTCCTTTTAAGCTTCCATAAAATCATAAAGTTGTTGAATTTGAACCATCAGAACTCTAGTTACAGAGCTGATTCCAAAATGAAGGATTGTAATAGCTACGGTGTACTTGTCATGGTAATAGCTACGGTGTGCTTGTTATGGTAATAGCTATGGTGTGCTTGTCATGGTAATAGCTACGGTGTGCTTGTCATGGTAATAGCTACGGTGTGCTTGTCATGGTAATAGCTACGGTGTGCTTGTCATGGTAATAGCTACGGTGTGCTTGTCATGGTAATAGCTATGGTGTACTTGTCATGTACATACTTACAGAGCAAAGTTTTGTCACCACCTTCTCCATTTTAAGCCTGTCCATTGCCATGATCTTGATCTTCTTCTCTAGCTCAGATGTTGACTCAGAGGGTGGTTTAGAGTTGACCTCCAACTACAGGGGGTGGGGTGGGTGTGGTCAGGGGGTGGAGTCTGATACAGTACTGGTATTACCTTGGCCAGCCGCCTCTTTAGTTCAGATATCTCTCTTTCCTTGCCATGGATCTGTTTCGTGTACTCACTGATGTCTTTGGCGTGGTGTCTACTCAGAGCCCTCCTCACAGCAGCTTCACTATCACTGGGCCCACTCTTCTGCAACACAACACAAGCAGTCACCATCATTATTGTACCAAACAGCTACTAAATGCATTTGAAACTGGACGTTCCTGACACATGGCCTAGATCTGAAAAAAACTCACACTTTTTAAAACTTTTAGCTTTGAAATCAGACGTTTCTAACAAGTAACACAACTAATTTCTACACACCACGGACTAACACAGACTCCTTACACACACCACGGACTAACACAGACTTGTCCTACACACACCACGGACTAACACAGACTCCTTACACACACCACGGACTAACACAGACCCTGTCCTTACACACACCACGGACTAACACAGACCCTCTCCTACACACACCACAGACTAACTGGTATGTGTGTACATACATTCCAAGCACACACTCAGCTGTAAAACATGTACTAACTAACTTACCATGTGATCGTAGTCAGATTTAAGAGATTTACATTTCTCCTCCAAAGTTTTCACAAGGCTCATCAACTCAGCGTTGCGTTTGCGGAGCTTTCGTGTCCTCTCCTCGTCCTTTGCTGCCCCCTTCCCATCTCCAGCAGGGCTATCCATCAATATCTTCTTACGCTGCATACAGTATGGTTGGTGTCATTTACAATGTATGCAATGTTCTGTTAGGATTTACCAGGGATGCATTTTCCTGTTTAAGATTGGACTTGTCTTCTTCCAGCCTTTTGAGAGTGGCATCTAAATCTTCTAGTCGTCTTTGTACAACTCCACCAACACTACGCTGTAGGAATAACCACACACACACACGTGTTGTGAGATGAAACCATAAGACCTCTGGTCAAAACACACACACATAGAGAGGATGTTGGTGGTGTTAATAGGATCAGTCACAACATACGTACCCTGGAGCTCTGTGGGCTTTCAGTTCTGTCCAAAGTGGAAGTATTGAGAACACTCTTAATGGCTGTCATTTCCTCCAGCATGGCCTCTCTCTCCAGCCTCTCCCTCTCTGCCCTGCCCTCCACCAGGTGAAGGTCTTGCTCACGCTCAGCAAGGATCTGCTCAGCTAGTCGCAGCTGGGCAAAGTCCCTACACACACACAAGGATTATTATAAGGTACTTATAATGACTATTAATTAAATACAAGAAAGTGCCCACACTGGTAGCCCCTGGTACTAACTGCCTCTAGACAACAACCACCTCTATGGCAGTTCACTGGTGGCCCCTGGTACTAACCGCCTCTAGACAACCACCTCTATGGTCTAGTTCACTACATAAAAGCAGCAAATTTGTGCGTAGTTAAGGAATGAAAATAGCCACCGCTTCTGGACACATCACTGATAGTATAGTACATACCTTGAAGCCTCTGTCTGATGCTGTCTCAGGATATCTGCTATTTCTAACTCGTGCTCGTGTTTCATTCTCCTCATCTGCTCAATCTGAGACTTATTCTCACGACTAAGACGATACACTTGATCATCTAGTGTCGAGTTCTGCTGACTCAGCTGAAACAACTCCCTCGTTAGTTTGTCCTCCTTCTGCCACGCCTCCTCTGAGACTCCGCCTACTTCTTTAAAGCACTTCTCTCTCTCCTCACGCACAGCACGGCGAATCTCCTCATCACGATTTTGTCCCCATTTGCGCTGGGCTCTACTCAACTCCTCGTTCTTTTTAACCTCCAATGCTCGAAGGTCCGCCTCCCATTCTCTCCGCAGCCTCTCCTCTACACGACGTACATCACCACTCCGTTCTTGCTCTTTACGAATAGACAACGCCTCCAGTGAAGCACTTAGTTTCTTATCCGCCTCATCTTTGATCCTTCGAACATCCTTATCACACTGAGACACAAGCAACCGAGCCTTAGTTCGCTCCCCTTCTAGTTCAGCCTTGGCTTCTTTCAACTGACGCTTGAGGTCGTCGATAGTGCGTGCAGTGTTGGGGTCTGTAGACTCCACAGGATGAGACCGGCTCTCGCATAACAAGTCTCTGAACATCCTCTCAGATTGCGCCATCTTTAGACACGCTACCTGAATTGTATAGGTCTCAAAATCTACCAAACAGGGTCCAGCTGCAACAAATACACCGTCTTTGTGTTTTACCATAGAGCACGTGACTATAACCATGGCACCACGCCCACAAAAAAAGGGGGCGTGATGAAAAATATTTCTGCTGAATTGGCAATTTCTGGGGGCGTGGTGGCAGTGTGGTAACGCCCTTCTTTCTGACGATCTTTACCATTATTATATCTGCAAGATGGCTGACTCTACAATGAAGGTTGTTCTGGGCACTATGGAGATAGGGAGAGGTGCTCTGAGTGAGGACACACCAGTAAGAGTAGCCTGTACCTTACCTCTTTATTTTAGGGAGGAATTGTAGTACTGTACAGCTGGTAAAGTTGGCGAGCATAATATTAATTTTAGCAAGGAGGCGATTGAACTTTTATTGCTGATGTTTAATTTAACATCACGATATACTGCAAGCTAAAATAATATTGGTGATTTTTTTACGAACTTTGATTTGCCAAATTGCTAAAATGAATGTTACCTTAACCTCGTTATGAGCACTTTCATTGTGTAGAGTTTTGAGCTGCTGGATGCATATTTCACTGAGGGACAAGAACTAGACACAGCACTGATGTGAGTTCAGTGACCAACTCCCACTCACTCTAACCGCCCCCTCCATTGCAGGTACGCTGGAGGCAACTCTGAGCTCATTATCGGACGCTACCTCACAGCAAGAAGTTTGCAAGAAAAGGTATTAGGACTGGAGCTGCAATCATATCGTTACAGTTTTTGAAGGTTGTTATCATTATTCCTCCAGGCTGTTATTGCTACTAAGGCTAATCCGTTTGGGTCCCACGAGAAGAACTTGGCCAGAGAGGGTGTGTTGGCTCAGGCTGCACTGAGTCTTCAGAGACTGCAGGCCTCCAGTGTGGACATCTTCTACCTCCACGCCCCCGACCATGACACGCCCATAGAGGAGACGCTGGAGGCAGTGCAGCAGCTGTACACTGGTGAGGGGGTGGGCCTTGTCTAGTCAGCCATAACTTTAGTACCGTTGATCCAATATCAAACATTTTATAATATTCCGAAAGCTTAGAAAAATACCTTTCAAATGATGTGTTTCAATTCAAAATTTTGTTCGGGCCCTAATTTGTCATTTTTCGGCCTCGGACCATGGGCTATAATCCATGGTACGGACTAAATTGGCAAATAATTTTATCTCTCGAATATGAACTTTGATGGCACCATTTGAAAGGTCTGTTTCTAAGCATTCACAAAACCATAATATTCTTGACTTTCAATCCATAGAATTTAAGTTGTGGCAGCTGAAAGATTCACCATTTCATTAATTAAACGGAGGGGGGGGTGTCTTTCAACAGCCATAACTTCAGCACAGTTTATCCATTCACAAAAATTTTATAATATTCCGAAAGCTTAGAAAAATACCTTTCAAATGATGTGTTTCAATTCAAAATTTCGTTCGGGCCCTAATTTGTCATTTTTCGGCCTCGGACCATGGGCTATAATCCATGGTACGGACTAAATTGGCAATATCTCTCGAGTATAAACTTTGATGGTGCCATTTGAAAGGTCTGTTTCTAAGCTTTCAGAAAACCATAAAATTTTTGACTTTCTATCCACAGAATTTAAGTTGTGGCAGCTGAAATCACCATTTCATTAATTAAACGGAGTCTTTCAACAGCCATAACTTGAGTACAGTTGATCCAATGTTAAAAATTTTATAATATTATTTCGAAAGCTTAGAAAAACACCTTTCAAATGATGTGTTTCAATTCAAAATTTCGTCCGGGCCCTAATTTGTCATTTTTCGACCTCGGACCATGGGCTATAATCCATGGTACGGACTAAATTGGCAAATAATTTTATCTCTCGAATATGAACTTTGATGGCACCATTTGAAAGGTCTGTTTCTAAGCATTCACAAAACCATAAAATTTTTGACTTTCAATCCACAGAATTTAAGTTGTGGCAGCTGAAAGATTCACCATTTCATTAATTAAACGGAGGGGGGGGGTGTCTTTCAACAGCCATAACTTCAGCACAGTTTATCCATTCTCAAAAATTTTATAATATTCCGAAGGCTTAGAAAAATACCTTTCAAATGATGTGTTTCGATTCAAAATTTCGTTCGGGCCCTAATTTGTCATTTTTCGGCCTCGGACCATGGGCTATAATCCATGGTACGGACTAAATTGGCAATATCTCTCGAGTATAAACTTTGATGGTGCCATTTGAAAGGTCTGTTTCTAAGCTTTCAGAAAACCATAAAATTTTTGACTTTCTATCCACAGAATTTAAGTTGTGGCAGCTGAAATCACCATTTCATTAATTAAACGGAGTCTTTCAACAGCCATAACTTGAGTACAGTTGATCCAATGTTAAAAATTTTATAATATTATTTCGAAAGCTTAGAAAAACACCTTTCAAATGATGTGTTTCAATTCAAAATTTCGTCCGGGCCCTAATTTGTCATTTTTCGACCTCGGACCATGGGCTATAATCCATGGTACGGACTAAATTGGCAAATAATTTTATCTCTCGAATATGAACTTTGATGGCACCATTTGAAAGGTCTGTTTCTAAGCATTCACAAAACCATAAAATTTTTGACTTTCAATCCACAGAATTTAAGTTGTGGCAGCTGAAAGATTCACCATTTCATTAATTAAACGGAGGGGGGGGGTGTCTTTCAACAGCCATAACTTCAGCACAGTTTATCCATTCTCAAAAATTTTATAATATTCCGAAGGCTTAGAAAAATACCTTTCAAATGATGTGTTTCGATTCAAAATTTCGTTCGGGCCCTAATTTGTCATTTTTCGGCCTCGGACCATGGGCTATAATCCATGGTACGGACTAAATTGGCAATATCTCTCGAGTATAAACTTTGATGGTGCCATTTGAAAGGTCTGTTTCTAAGCTTTCAGAAAACCATAAAATTTTTGACTTTCTATCCACAGAATTTAAGTTGTGGCAGCTGAAAGATTCACCATTTCATTAATTAAACGGAGTCTTTCAACAGCCATAACTTGAGTACAGTTGATCCAATGTCAAAAATTTTATAATATTATTTCGAAAGCTTAGAAAAACACCTTTCAAATGATGTGTTTCAATTCAAAATTTCGTCCGGGCCCTAATTTGTCATTTTTCGACCTCGGCTATAATCCATGGTACGGACTAAATTGACAAATAATTTATCTCTCGAATATGACCTTTGATGGTACCATTTGAAAGGTTTGTTTCTAAGCATTCAGAAAACCATAAAAATTTAGACTTTCGATCCACAGAATTTAAGTTGTGGCAGCTGAAAGATTCACCATTTCATTAATTAAACGGAGGGGGGGGGGGTGTCTTTCAACAGCCATAACTTCAGCACAGTTTATCCAATCTTAAAAATTTTATAATATTTCGAAAGCTTAGAAAAAAACTTTTCAAATGATGTGTTTCAATTCAAAATTTTGTTCGGGCCCTAATTTGTCATTTTTCGGCCTCGGACCATGGGCTATAATCCATGGTACGGACTAAATTGGCAAATAATTTTATCTCTCGAATATAAACTTTGATGGTACCAATTTGAAAGGTCTGTTTCTAAGCATTCAGAAAACCATAAAAATTTTTGACTTTCTATCCACAGAATTTAAGTTGTGGCAGCTGAAAGATTCACCATTTCATTAATTAAACGGAGTCTTTCAACAGCCATAACTTGAGTACAGTTGATCCAATGTCAAAAATTTATAATAATTATTTCGAAAGCTTAGAAAAACACCTTTCGTGTTTCAATCCAAGATTTCTTCCGGACCCTAATTTGTCATTTTTCGACCTCGGACCATGGGCTATAATCCATGGTACGGACTAAATTGGCAAATAATTTTATCTCTCGAATATAAACTTTGATGGTACCATTTGAAAGGTCTGTTTCTAAGCATTCAGAAAACCATAAAATTTTTGACTTTCTATCCACAGAATTTAAGTTGTGGCAGCTGAAAGATTCACCGGGGGGGGAGGTGTCTTTCAACAGCCATAACTTCAGCACAGTTTATCCAATCTCAAAAATTTTATAATATTCCGAAAGCTTAGAAAAATACCTTTCAAATGATGTGTTTCAATTCAAAATTTTGTTCGGGCCCTAATTTGTCATTTTTCGGCCTCGGACCATGGGCTATAATCCATGGTACGGACTAAATTGGTTAATTTTTATCTCTCGAATATGACCTTTGATGGCACCATTTGAAAGGTCTGTTTCTAAGCATTCAGAAAACCAGAACATTTTTGACTTTCAATCCACAGAATTTAAGTTGTGGCAGCTGAAAGATTCACCATTTCATTAATTAAACGGAGTCTTTCAACAGCCATAACTTGAGTACAGTTGATCCAATGTCAAAAATTTTATAATATTTCGAAAGCTTAGAAAAACACCTTTCAAATGATGTGTTTCAATTCAAAATTTTGTCCGGGCCCTAACTTGTCATTTTTCGGCCTCGGATCATGGGCTTAAAATAAACACTTTTATCTCTCAAATGATACCATCTGAAAGGAACTTTCAGTAAAATGTTTGACCTTGGATGTACGGTAAGTTCAAAGCTATAACACGTATGTATCCATGGTTACAGACGGCAAGTTCAAGGAGCTTGGACTCTCTAACTTTGCCTCGTGGGAGGTTGCCAACGTGTACCAGATATGCAAGAGCAGGGGATGGGTCCTGCCCACCGTCTACCAGGGAATGTACAACCCCATAACAAGGTGATGTAAGGTCATGTGGATATTAGCATTCAAGTATGATAATAGAATGGTTGAGTCAGAGCTGCTTCCTTGCCTGAGGCACTTTGGAATTCGTTTCTATGCCTACAATCCGGTAAGTTCAAGTGTACTAGCTTCTCTTGAGTGATATTGTTTCCTCAGCTGGCTGGAGGAATGCTGACTGAGCGCTATTATCGCAGTGGGTTGGACACACCTCAGGACGGACGGTTCTGGACAGTGGGAGGAGACTGGGCAGTCAAGTGAGTGCACTAGCTATTTTAGCGACTGTATTATCATGCTCTGTGTGTGTGTGTGTGTGTGTTCAGGTACAGGGATCGTTTCTGGCGTGAGAGTGTGTTCCGAGGTGTGGAGTGTGTGAGGGGTGCTCTGGACGAGTGTTATGGAGTGGGTGTGGTCAGTCTCGTACGTGCTGCCTTCAGGTGGCTCAACCATCACTCTGCCATCAATGCCAAGTACAATGGTAAGCGCCTCTGTTACTAGACGCCCTCTATAATACCCCTCCTCTCTCTGTACAGATGCTATTATTGTTGGGGTCAGTAAGATGGAGCACTTGAAAGCAAACATGGCTGCTTGTCAGGAGGGACCTCTAGACGAGCGTACGTTAGCCCACCCCCTGCAACTGTGTGTGTAGTGACCTCTAGACGAGCGTACGTTAGCCCACTCCCTGCAACTGTGTGTATAGCTGCCATTCTGTGTATACAGGTGTCGTGAAGGCGTTTGATGAAGCCTGGAAGATGGATGCCATCAACTGTGCCAAGTACTATCGATGATGGGCTTATTCAACTATTAGTGAGATACTTGAGACTTCTTATTTTGTGCTCTATTTGTCCTGGAATTTTTGAATGTGTGTGCTGTTCAAATGGTTGGGATTATTGCATGCCATCATCTCATACCCTCTAGCTAGGCCATCCATGAGACTAATGCCATCATCTCACACCCTCTCGCTAGGCCATCCATGAGACTGATGCCATCGTCTCATCCCCTCTAGCTAGGCCATCCATGAGACTAATGCCATCATCTCACACCTTCTAGCTAGGCCATCCATGAGACTAATGCCATCATCTCACACCCTCTAGCTAGGCCATCCATGAGACTAATGCCATCCATCCATGCATGTATAAAGAGCTTGGGTGGTACTATAGTTATATGACTGTAAGTTTGTTGTGTATAATTATTACGTCACATATCCAAATCAATGATCTGCATTCCAATAATTATTAGTTAAGCCTACCCCTTGCATTGCAGCACAACCTGTGTTCTGATCAATGATATATAATTATTGTCATGAAATCTTATAAATTTTTTGGGAGTAATTATTTTATATAATTATTAGTTTATTAGTTATGATATCCACTTTGAAAATCATGTGTTACATCACAAGCACATTAACATAACAATAATTATAGGATCTAATAACACAACAATGACAAATGTCTCGAGTCAGTTACAACACTAGAGGTAGTGCTGGTTGTGTGGGTTGTGTGGGTGTGAGGTAGCTGGGAGGAACTGCAGGCATTTTGACTTGTTTGAAATCTTTCACTAACCCATCCACGCCTGACTTCATCTTCTTGAAATGGCTCTGCAGAAAGGGAGGGCAACCAGTCAATGTAGCACTACTGTACATTGCTACCATACAGAGAGGGAGGGCAACCAGTCAATGCAGCACTACTGTACATTGCTACCATACAGAGAGGGAGGGCAACCAGTCAATGCAGCACTACTGTACATTGCTACCATACAGAGAGGGAGGGCAACCAGTCAATGCAGCACTACTGTACATTGCTACCATACAGAGAGGGAGGGCAACCAGTCAATGCAGCACTACTGTACATTGCTACCATACAGAGAGAGGGAGGGCAACCAGTCAATGCAGCACTACTGTACATTGCTACCATACAGAGAGGGAGGGCAACCAGTCAATGCAGCACTACTGTACATTGCTACCATACAGAGAGAGGGAGGGCAACCAGTCAATGCAGCACTACTGTACATTGCTACCATACAGAGAGGGAGGGAAACCAGTCAATATAGCACTACTGTACATTGCTACCATACAGCCTGTACTAGTTGTGTTACTTATATACCTGCATGGTTTCCACAAGGTCAGTCACTGCAGTGAAGTACTCCCTCAGCTTGTCTTGTGACTCTCTAATCTCCCTCTCTGCACTAACTTGCTCTGTGATCAACCTGTGACAACACAAGGACCAAGGTGAGGGACAACACAAGGACCAAGGTGAGGGACATCACAATGTATGATGAGGAACTGGGTAGTATAATTATAGTACTCACTGTTTCTTGGCTGCCATGAACTCCTTCTCTGCGTCTGTATCATCAAGCAGACGCTGCTGTAGAGTCATCACTTGCTTCTCAAGAGCATGCTTTTCAGCCTGTTCCGACTTCATAGCATCCTCGAACATCTGTGTGTGTGTGTAGTGGGCGGATGTGTGTGTGTGTGTGGGGGGTGGTGGTTGGGTGTACCTTTCTTTTTTGTTCCAGAGCGTCTTTCTCAATATCCAGAGTGTGCTGGAGGTTCTCAAGCTCCAACTGTTTCCTCACTCTCTCAGCATTCAACTGAGTGGGGGAGGACACCATTCAACACACACACAAACAGTACTGGCACTAGCTTACAGTGGACCGAGTGGCCTCGGCATGAATTATTCGACTCTCCAGCTCGGAGCAGTTGCTGGCCACTTTCTGGAGTAGCTCTGTGACTTGATGCTGTAAACACACACAATATTAGATACACACACTAGCTACATCAAATCAGAGCAGACACGTACATGTACACACACATTGTTGCTCTCACCCGGAGTGTTTTAGCGTGGTGTACAAGTCTTTGGAGTACCTCTGGATCAGCCCTCTTACTGGTGTCATGGTCTATGGGAGATAGAGATGCCACATCCGGTAGTAATACAGCCAATCGTCTCAGCTTGTCGTTAGCAGCACTGCATGAGCTGTCAATACCTGACACAGTCCTGAGAGGGAGGGACATGATAAGCTATAAAAGCACACCAACAATAGTTCTGTGATATGCAGATATGTACTATATACTACCATGAAACACTCAGCTAGGTGGAATGCACTAAACGAGAGTTGCTGTCAGTACCGGTTGTGCTTCATCTGTAGCTCTGATATCTGTTGGTTCCAATCGTCCACCATACTCCTGTACTTGTCCAACAACTCGTGACTCTCTCTAATCCGCTGCCTGATCTCCACCACCTCCTTAGAGCTCATGGGCTGTCTACGAATCATCTCCTCCAGCTCCTCACTGTTACGCTTGCACTCCTCAATCTGTAACTCTACAGTGTGTGTGTGTGTGTGTGTGTGTGTGTGTGTGTGTGTGGGTGTTGGTGTGTGTGTGTGTGTGTGCCTCAAAGTGATGATAGTGTCGTACCTGTTTTGCTGATGGTTGACTCGGTATTGACAATAGCCTGCTCTATTTGTTGAATGGCAGGCAATAGTTCTGTGTCGAGCACATTCTGGACTTGTTCACTGCACACAGGAGGACAGTAATTCATCCAGTGATTACTATAACAGCTAGTACTTACTGCTCTGCCTGCATCTGCCTCAGCTGCTCCTGGAGGGCACTCACCTGAACAATGGAATAATAAATCATGTGTGGCACAAAAATTAATTAGTAAAAGCGTACATGTGTACATGTATATGACTTGCGTACGTGTGTGTGTGTGTGGTGTGTGTGGACTTACTGATGAGTGGGAGAGTTGGTCAATGGCCTCGTCTTGTTGTTGTTTGATCTCCACAGCTTTGTCCACGGCTGTACACAGACACAGACATGTTTGTAACTATAGAGCTATCCATACAGCACTCACCTTCTTGATACGACTCTTTGTCTTCTCCTGTGAATAAGATAAGACACATCACAACCACCGCTAACCACGTCACACACACATCACACCCACTCCACCCACTCGATACACACATCACACTAACTCCACCCACTCACTGAGTTTCTCCACTCTCTTGGCGGCCAGGTTCTGATACTCAGGGCTGTCTAGTCCATACTCCATGTAAGTCTGGTACATGAATGACATCAGATTAAACTCTTTAGCATAGCGATCACTCTCTCCATCAAAGTCACTGCCAAACAGGATATCGTCGGTACGGTCAGGAATGTGACACTGCAGATCAGGTGTACATGAATAACTGGGCATGCTCAAAGGGAAATAAAATGGCTGCTCACGTCCACGAGGAAGTCTAGTGCTCCCAAGAGGATGGGCCAAGAATGAGGACTGCCCACGTTGAGGAGGTGGTTCTTGCTAACAGGAAACGGGTATCTGCACACGAGTGAGAGCACATGTAACACACACCATGCACACTGAGTGGATGTCACCTGACAGCCTTGAGCACTCTAGGAATAGTCTCAGTGATGTTCATTCCATCCACTATAAGAGTGTTGTCAATCATAGACAGCAAAAACTGTGTGCGTGTGTATGGGGGAGGTTAGGGAGTGATCATAGCTGGAGGGTTTATTACTCACGTTGAATATGTTGAGGAACTCCTTGGTGGTGGGTGGTTGAAGGGACTTGGGGGTCAGAGTTCGCGAGTAGTTGTGCTCACATAGGAACTACGGTAGACAGGGAATGAAATAACACACACCGGGTGAATGGCAATGCAAACACTCACAGCTATAAGCTTTTTGATGACTGCAGACTGGTGAGCTAGAATGGAGGAAGAGGCAAGTCATAACCTACCTGAATATAGATTATCTTACATTTCTCAGAGAGCTGGCGTGGATCCTTCTTCACCTGAGAGGGGCCTTGTCCGTACATACTTGACCTGTCCAGAGCAAACAATATAATTATTATTATTAAAGCTGGTAAGGCTTATCCTCTTACCTTCCCGTGGAGGCCCTGGATCCTCCCATGGCTCCACTCTGTGTGGCTCTCCTACCAAACTGTGTTGAAGGAGCAGCTTTGGTGGTAGTCTTTCTGCGTTGACTGCCAGCTGCTGCAGTTGAGGGCCGACCACCGCCCATAGGAGGTTTTGACTTTCTCTTCACCTTCCCCTCTCCAGGATCGTACCTCTCCAATGCCACATCTCTGGAGGGCATACCGAGGGACTGCCTAACAGAAGTACTGGACACACGCTTCATTTTGATAACACTTTTGCGACAACTTTTACATTCAAAATGTGCTGACAAAGCAACATGAGGAATTAGCCTCGATCCCAAGGCCGCACTGAAACACTTCCAATCCAGCCTCGATCCCAGGCCGAGTTTTCGCTTTTATAACGGTTATAAAAGCGAAAACTCGGCCTGGGATAGGCTAGACTACCACTTGCACTGTAGCTGATGATACACATCAACTATTAACGATCTTTACCACAAGACTCCATAATGGCTGCTGATGAACTTAAAGTTAGATCTGAGAAGTTGAGGAAGGCTGGCCTAGCCATAGCCGGCATTATGGGAGGCGTGATCTTTGGTATTGT
Organism: Halichondria panicea; assembly: GCF_963675165.1. Taxonomy (NCBI): domain Eukaryota; kingdom Metazoa; phylum Porifera; class Demospongiae; order Suberitida; family Halichondriidae; genus Halichondria; species Halichondria panicea. The sequence continues at coordinate 6,942,165 of NC_087384.1, read as the reverse complement.
CGCCCTCACTGTTCCATTCGTGCTACCAGCTCTGAGGAAGTACTGTCTCCCCTATGTTCCGGCCACCCCCATCCAGACAGAGACAGTCTTGCGTCACATCCGAGGGAGGGCTGGCAGAGTTGTGGACCTGGGCAGTGGAGATGGACGAGTGGTACATAATATAAGCTATTGTATGGACTTGTGTGTATGGTGTCAGCCGTATGTTTGTGCATTGATGTTATAGTATTCTTGTTTTGCAGTGTATAGCAGCGGCCAAACAGGGAAACTTTGCAGTTGGTTACGAGCTCAATCCATGGCTGGTGTGGTACTCTAGGTGGAGGGCTCTCTTGAGTGGAGTGAGACAAACAACTGAGTTCCATAGGAGAAATCTGTGGAAGGTATTATTATATAAATAATTAATTAATGTATAGTTGCAACCCTCACAGGTTGATCTAGGGGAGTACAGTACTATCATTATCTTTGGTGTGGATACAATGGTGAGGTGGTGAGGGACATTGTGTGTGCAGTGTGTTAACTGATGCAGATGGAGCCACTGTGGACAAAGATATCCAAGGAAGTGCTCTCCAAGCAGACGCCCCTGAGGGTCATAGCATGTCGTTTCCCACTCCATCAACAAACTCCCACCATCAGCCACGAAATGGGACCTCACAGTGTTTGGGTGTACGACTATTTTACAATGTAATGTCATTTTGTCCATTCAACTCGAGGGCGTTCTTTATGAAGTCACCACCCATGTGGACTAGATACTACTGTTGAAGATGAATGAAGAAGAAGACAGAGTCACCCCTCAGGCTGTACTGGATGCTCTAGGTAAGCATCTAGTCTCTATATGATAGTGCTGTACTGTGTATTCTCCTGTATAGGCAAGTCTGCTGAGCTCAAGCAAATGCTATCTAATAAGCATCTTCAAGACTTGCTAAAAGAGATTGACCAATCAGAGTCTCCCCAGAAGGCCCTCAAGGCTGCTATGAATATTCCAGTGTTTGTGGAGTTTGCAGACCAGTGCCTCAGAGAGTGTGGACTGAGAGACTGAACATATTTATAAGACATAATTATTGTACTGTGTATTAATATTTATCCACAATCATCAGTGTTTTGTTATTGAAAAATGTTAAAAATTATAAAGCACATTGACATTATCTTAAAAAATGGCTGTCTATTTTTTCTTCCTCTTAACTACTTTAGTTCCACTAATAAGTTTGCCACTCCTTGACTGTTTCTTGCGTGGTCTGCCCTTGCCGCCCCCGCCCAGTGACGAGAGAGAGGCGGGCATACGAGTGTCACTCTGCTGTGATGATGTTGGAAACAGGGGGGCACCATATGTTGTTGGAGGGGGCGGGAACACAGACAGGGGGGCACCATATGTTGTTGGAGGGGGCGGAAACACAGACAGGGGGGCACCATAAGATGTTTGAGGGGGAGGGAACACAGACAGGGGGGTACTATACGATGAGGGCGGGAACACAGTCAGGGGGGCATTATGTGACATTGGAGGGGGCTTGGGGGGCATGAAAGCTCCTGATCTCAGACTGGGCATGCTCAGTTGTGTAAGAGAGGGTGCTCCATTCACAGGGGTAGGCATACGATGAAGTTGGGGCATCGTCGGGTTTGCAAATGATTTGGAAACAAAGAGTGGTTTGTGCTGCACCAGAGATTCAGAGACCATTGGATGCAGCTTAGGCATACCAGCTATGGTGGTAGTCATCTGTGGGGGGCTGATATTAAGAGTGGTCTTAGTACATGACTGTGGCTTATGCAGTGGTGAGCGTAGCTTGGGTGCAGGGCTTAGCTTGGGTGGTGTCAGTGTCGTAGTCTATAGAGAAACATAATTACGGGTACACTTTGCACAATTCTTACCTGTGCCTTGGGCAGAGATAACCTCTTAGCAGTAGACACAGCCTCTGAATGAATGATATATAATTATATACAGACACACAGAGTGAGTGACTCTCACCCAGCTGCTGTGTTAGTGGCTTCAGCTTGGGAGGAGCCAAGGCTTGTTGCCTCACAGCTAACGTCTTTGGTCCTTGCAGCACGGGTATAGTGGGACGAGCATTGTAAGCTGGGGCCCTGGGAACCGGCCGATAGGGTACTTGAGGGGGCGGTAGTGGGATGGTGTGTGCAGGGGGGAGTGTGATGGTGGGAGGGGGGAGTGATGGAACAGTGTGAGGAATGTGAGGGGGAATGTGAGGGGGTGGTGGAACAGTGTGAAGGGGGAGTGGTGGGATAGTGTGAGGAGTGTGAGGGGGCGGTGGAACAGTGTGAGGAGATGGTGGGACAGTGTGTGGGGGTGGTGGAACAGTGTGAGGGGGCGGTGGGATAGTGTGAGGAGTGTAAGGAGGCGGTGGCTGTTGAGGGATGATTGGTTGAGATAGTTGAACAGTTGCCGGCCTCTGAGGAGGACTGTCTGATTGGCCAGAGGGGGAGAGCAGTGTATCAGCAATACTATCACCAGACCTGAAGGGCAAACACAGCAGTTACATACTGTACGTGTGTTAGCGAGAGACTTACGTCTTGGTTGGTTGTGAGGGTGGGGAGTGTGTTGTGTGGAGGTGTGGGGAGAGGAGGTCCTCACGATTAGTGGGCAATGGTGCTGCGAGACGTGACACTTCCACCGACAACTGAGAGAGAGAATAAGCTACTAATAAAATGACAACTTGTTGCAACTAAAACTGTACAACACATGGAGCAAACAAGCATCAGATTAAAGGAAATAAAACACAATACAGTAATACAGTATGGTGACAGGTACTTACAGCATCAAAGTTAAGTTGCGAAGTATCCATTGATAATTTTGGCCTCTTCCAACTATTGGCAAACTGTGAAAATAATTATACATTAAAAAAAAAAACACTAACAACATGACAGACTTACATTCCTGCCATGTTGTCTCCCTCCTGTAAGGAACTCGTTAACACTCAATCTCTCAGGGACGTCCTCATCTGCCACCAGCTGCATCAGAGCCCTGGAGGCGTGGCATCTCTTCCGTAGGTAGCGGCGTACACTAGGAGTGTGGAACTTGCGCTGGTTGTAATGAAGTCTATTAGTGACCCACAGTACGTCAGTAGTAGTCTCTAAACAGAGGGGAGGCTGAGTAGCTAGCAGAAGGTTGGCCTCAAGGAGCAACTTCTCATCCTACATATAGGGAGGCAAGAATGTAAGGGATGAAATACATCAAGGTTCTGGGAGGGGAAAAACAGCCAACAAATTAATAACTGGCCTTATGTAAAACAAACAATTTGGGAAGCTACTTTCGGGAGGCCATAACTTTACTAAAAGCAGGTAATGGGTAATAAACTGACATGAGTGCACTTTGACTGGTGAGCCATCTCGTTGACTGTGGCCAGGAGGGTCTGCAAAAAGAGGTCACATGACATGGTACACTGATATAATAGACACACCTCTGTTGTTGGCTTTAACAAGAGCAAGTGTTTGTCATATCCAGCGAGAACAGAGTGGCAACGATAATCCCTCACCTCACACACAACACGACCATTATACAGCTGACAATACTGCCACCAGAGGGATAGTGGATAATAGTTACTAGTGGCATAGAATACAGCAAGCTGAAGTCAGTACAGGGGTTATATTCTCATATAAATCTAATGAAAATGCTAACTTGTTAGCCACTGTTTTGGATCCATCACCTCTATTTATATCACTGTACGCCATGATTATAACACTCTACCTGAGATTGTTCCAGCACTTCCATTAGGACAGGGGGCACCTCTTGGTTGTCAAGGTAACTGAAGATTTCATTGTCTTCGTAAGGCATGAAAATCTCGTCTGTTTCACCACCTGGGTACAGAGTTCATAAGGTCATTGCGTGGGCGGCACTACACTCACACCTTCACCACTGCACAGCACCAGAGAATATCCCTTCTCATCCTCGTACAGGTTGACTATTAGTGAGGGACGAGTGTGGTTCCTCTCTAACTGTGCCAGTAGGTTCACAGCTCCTCGGAACCTCTGTAGTGTGTAGTGTGTGGGGGTGTGTAGTGTGTGTGTGGGGGTGGGGTGTTCTTGCCTTGTCAGTATTCTTGTCTGAGCTGCTCTGTAGACAGTCAACGTACAGGTCATGGAGACGGTCAAACAGGGAGAGGGTGGAGCCAGTCGCTCGTTTCTTACGAGGCACGTTTCCTCTGAGACTGTCTACTATCCTCTGTGTGTGTGTGTGTGTGTGTGGGTGTGTGTGTGGGTGTGTGGGTGGGTGGGTACGGAGTGTTAGTTTATACTGAAAACTGTGGAATTTCTCACCCAAATCCTCTCAGAATCCATCTCTAAAGGGAACAGAAGTTCCACTGGACACGAGGAATGCTTGTACAGGACACTGGAACAGTTACAAAGCCATTATAGTAATTTGGCCAAATTATGGTGATCTTTATTAAGAATATACATAGGTCAAAGGTCATTAACATGCCGTTCTATTAAGAAACAAACGGACAAGACTGAGAGAAAACCCAGTAATGGGTAAGTTCTACTGACGATCTTTCCCCTTATTTCAATAGCAAACTTCTAGGATCGTAATAATAATTGCACTGTCATAATAATGTAACAATAAGGTAAGGGTATGCAGTTCAATGATGATTCGTTTTTGATTTGTTTTTCCGTATTCTTAAATGTTGTCCTTGTCCTTGGAAGGCAACAAAGTCTTCTTCATCATCATCATCCTACAGAAAAACACATAATATCGTTTATACATTGATGCGAGAGTATCTAATGTTGCTACTATCAATGCTACACTGGTCCATCACAGCCTCCTACCCACCATAACCTCCGGGGGATGGGGGTTGAGGTTCTTGGCCTTCTCAAATGATATCTTTCCTCGTCTGTAGTTATAGTTAGGAATTCCGCGTGTCGGCTTGACCTCTGACCCCTCCTCAGATACCTTGTCCGGCTTCGCCTTGCCATTCAACCTTTGACCCTCACCAGCAAAAGCCTATAGTGGAAATTAAATGATAATATTGCACAGTATAGCACATATGTACCTTGAATTTGCCTTGCTTTTCAAGCACCTCTTTAATCAGTGTATCCCGTTCAGTCTACATATGAAAAGAGGATAATAACTGGAGAATTGTAATAAACACACTGACATCTGAGGGGTCATCAGCAGCATCCGTCTCCATCCTCTGTGGTGGCTCTGGTGACTTGTAGCCAACAGGAGCAGCAAAGTCAACCTTCATATCACATTCGATGATGGACACAGCATTTCCAGGCTGTGTATCCAACACCAGTAACTCATAGATCTAGGAAGGGGGGAGGGTCATTAACGTATTAATGTGTATAAACTACCAGAGCAGTCTCACCTTGGCATTGTACTCTATCCCGATGGTATCACCTTTAGTCAGACACGCAAATGAACGCAGCTTGCTCTCTAACCTGTACCTCTCTAGCTAAGGAAGAGCACACCAAAACATGGCCATAGATAGATAGGTATGGGTATACACAAACATGGTGGTTGTTGGATACACTGCCTTGGGGTTGGAGATGTCTAGGAAGTCCACAGTTTGAGGCTGGAACTTTGAGAATGTGGCTAGTTGCAGTGAGACATTATCCAACTCCACCAGATCACCGTCCCGTATATACAGCTGATTCATCATCTGTAGGGGGAGGGGCTACATGTAACGCAATACTGTATAAGGAAGAACGACCATAACTTTAGCCTAGAACAACCAATTCCAAAAGTAAAATATACATTATGTAGCTCTTAAAGAGCTCAATCACATGACATAATTAGATCAACTCTTCCCTTTACTTAACCCCCCCTGGCCCCCGTACTAACCCAGTGAGGAAGGAAGATGCGACCTTCCTCTGCTACGAATTCAAGTACTCCACAGTGAGTGATACGCGAGTGCTGTGAGTTCGATAGTTTGAAGAGCATTGGATAACTGATGTTGAGACGAGCCAGCTGCTCCAGAGCAGAGGGGGGCATGATGATCTTGCCACCATGTTTAATCTCCTCACTTGTTTTAGTGGAGAACACCATAGAATAGGCACGGTACATAGACTTGAAACCAGAACCAAAGCCAGGGAATGGCGGAGGACCTGGGTTACCACCACCAAACCACGCCATATCTTGATTCTGATTTTCTTTTCTTACAGTCGAGTCAGCAGTATCTCAAACCACGCCCTTTTCATGAAGGGGCGTGGCTTACATGGCCAGTTAGCCTCGATTCAAACCCGTTTTTCATGCGGCTTGTAATCAAGGTTTGACATGCAACGCCTTAGCCCCTCCCCCCCTTTTCATTCTGAGCTCTGATCTCTGAGCATCTAAAACCAAACACAGCTAAAATGTCTTCAGTCAGGGAGGGCCCCAGTGATGAGCTCCTTGCTGGCTGGTCCACTGAGCTGGAGGCTGTACTCTACTCGCCCGAGGTGGAGGAAGCCATCAACGAGGTACCTATCTACCTTCTACACTATTAAATATAGTAGCCCTGATAGATAGCCACATACATACATAATATTATATACAATACAATGTAGCCCACCCCTAGCTATATTTTAGTAGAAGCTGTCAGGTTGGCACGGCGAAAAGTATAAATTGCTGGCAAGCTTGTGTGAGTCTAGTGTTCCTACACACTCCTATACCAAGCCTCACACATGCCCGGCATGTATCTATCTCTTCAGGTGTTCCCGAGTAGCAATCCCCTGGACAAGAGAGACTTCAATCCGGTCGAGTATATCAACGAACTGTTCCCCAGTGAACAAAGCCTCGCCGGGATTGATGATCGTGTTACAACCATTCGAGTGCAAATAAATCAGTTGGATGAGGAGATTCGCACTATTGTGCGTGGTCAGGCTGATGCCGGACATGACGGCAGACAGTCCCTGGAGGAGGTAGGGGGAGGGGCTAATCATATGTTAGGGGGTGTGGTCTTTTTATTGACAAACAGTCTTGCAGGCCATACGTGGATAATGGGCCTGCGAGGAATAGACTATACACTGATTTCTGTACTTTGATTTCACACATTGTCAATCTTTTATTGAAAAAAAAAGCTTTTGTCCTTTTAGTTTGTATACATGATTATTAGCCATTGAGTAAATGTTTTCATTGTCTCTCACCCCCCTAGGCCCATGAAGCCATTCAAGAGTTGTTTGGTCGTATCCGGAACATCAAAGAGAAGGCAGAGCAGAGTGAGCACACGGTCAAGAAGATCACCAGCGATATTAAGCAACTGGACAATGCTAAGAAACATCTCACAGACTCTATTCGGACGTTGGAACGATTGAGGTTCCTTATCACTAATATGGATCAGCTACAGTGAGTGGGCGTGCCTGTGTGTGTGTGTGTGTGTGTGATGCTAACTCTTACCCACACACAGAGTGGACGCTCGTGGGCGTCGCTATGGCGATGTGACAACACAACTTCACGGTGTGATGGGCGTAGTTGAAGAGTTTCGTAAATATCAGAGCATCCCTCAAATCAAGCAACTTATAGACAGGCTACAATCTCTTCAGTATGATCTCGGACAACAGATAAAGGTTGATTTTGAGAAGGCGTTCTCCATCAAGGGAGCACCTGTGAGTTACATAGTAACGTGTTTATATAGTGACAGTCTCCATGGTTACCATGTTACCCCCAGCAAGGAACAAAGGCTCATCTGCATGATGCTTGCTTGGTGGTTGATGCGTTAGGAGGAAAGAGCAAGTACGTACCATTGTCACTATGTAACTAATGATTATATCGTGACGCAGGGACGAGCTGATTGGCTGGTTTGTACGTCTCCAGCTCTCAGACTACGAGGTGATGTATCATGACAGTCTGGAGGGGGCGTGGCTTGACAAGGTGGACCGTCGTTATTCCTGGATGAAGAGAACTCTCCTCAATTATGAGGAGGAGAATAAAATCATCTTCCCCGAAACTTGGGCCATCCCTGAGAGGACCATAGTGCAGTTCTGTGAGGCTACTAGGTAACGCCCACACCACACATACACCACGCCCACACCACCCCCCACACAGGTCTAGTCTGACAGGTCTCATGCGGAGCAAGGCTGGGGACTTGGAGGTCAAGTTGTTACTTTATGCAATCCAGAAAACAACAGCATTTGAGAAACTCATTTCTCAGAAATATGCAAACAGTCAGTACATTCTCTCAGTGAGTGCGTGATGTTTGTAGCGTTTGTTTTATGTCTGTTTTTATTGCCTCCAGTTGGCTCCGCCCACGCCCGAACCAGTCAAAGATGACAAAGAAGATAAAGAAGATGTATGTTCTTTTATTATCCACATACCCCCCACAGTCACACATGCCCGCCCCCTCATACACTACCCCCCAGGAGGAAGAGAAGCCCCACAAGAAGCGTCCTGACTCCTCACCCTTCATGGGCATGATATCTCGATGCTTTGAACCTCACCTTAGTATCTACATCTCCTCACAAGACAAGTAAGTCCTTTTGAAGGGCTGGCCATAACTTGAGGTAGGATTGTCCAATAGAAGTGATTTAAATTAAACATTTTTGAGGAGCTCTAAAGTTAAGTATATAACATACATGGACTTAAATTATTGTTGAAATGAAAATAACAAGCCTTACTTTTTGTACTGTTTGCTTGTACTGTAGGTCACTGTTTGAGCTGATGGACAATCTTGTGGCGGATATAAAGTCCAAAGGTCAACCCCTCCCCTCCTCAGACGGCAGTGGAGTGGTCATGTCGAGTGCAGCCGACTTATTTGTATTCTACAAGAAGTGCTTGGTCCAGTGCACGTCCTTGTCCACTGGCCCTGCCCTCCTGGAGCTCACAGAGCTCTTCAAGAAGTACCTGCGCGAGTATTGCAGTCGAGTGCTCACTCCCTGTCTGCCAAAGTGAGTGGAGCATCACACGCATCACACAACACACACATCACACACAACACACACACGCATCACACATCACACACACACGCATCACACACAACACACACACGCATCACACACAACACACACACGCATCACACACATCACACACACACGCATCACACACAACACACACACGCATCACACACATCACACACGCATCACACACATCACACACATCACACACGCATCACACATCTTGATACATGTATTGATGTTTTATAACCTCACGAGAAAATTGTTTGTTTTCTGAGAATATAGTATTACAGTTTATCGTCTATTGTTATAATTGAAAGTTTCCAGAACTTTGATCTGAGCATGTCATGTGATCTGAGCATGTCATGTGATAGGCCTTGTCTAGAGCTACAGAATGCATCTCTTAGTTTTGATATTGAGTGAAGTTATGACCTCCCAAAATAGCTTGCCAAATTGTCTGTTTTCAGAAGATACTTTATTATTACGTACTCATAACATGCCTTTATTTCCTTCTGAACAGATTGTCAACGACCACCTCCGGTAAGCTGAGTCTAGGATCACTGAGGGGGGCGGGGCCAGCAGACACGCCCCCTCTAAGCAAAGCAGATCTCCTAACGAGTTGCTCCGTCCTGTGCACTGCTGACTACTGCCTGGAAACCACGCAACAACTGGAGGGAAAACTCAAGGAAAAGATCAAGCTGACCTTGGCGGATAAGATCACCTTCACTACGGAGACTGAGGGGTTTCACAGGTAATGCATGATGGTTTACTATCCAATGGATGCTGTACTCCCCTCTTGCATCAGGTTGTAGTTGAACATCTTTCAACAGCCATAACTTGAGTACAGTTTGATCCAATGTCAAAAATTTTATGATTTTCTGAAAGCTTAGAAAAATACCTTTCAAACGATATGTTTCAATCCAAAATTTCATTTGGGGTCCTAATTTGTCATTTTTCGGCCTCGGACCATGGGCTATAATCCATGGTACGGCTAAATTGGCAAATACTTTTATCTCTTGAATATTAACTTTGATGATACCATTTGAAAGGTCTCTTTCTAAGCTTTCAGAAAAACATAAAATTTTTGATTTTCGATCCACAGAATTGAAGTTATGGCAGCTGAAAGATTCCCAAAATCATTAATTAAACGGAGGGGGGGGGGGGTGTCTTTCAACAGCCATAACTTCAGTACAGTTGATCCGATGTCAACATTTTTATGATTTTCTGAAAAGTACCTTTCAAATGATGTGTTTCAATCTTTTGGGGCCCCTAATTTGTCATTTTTCGGCCTTGGACCATGGGCTATATATAATCCATGGTATGGCCAAATTGGCAAATACTCTCAAATGTGAAATTTGATGACATCATTTGAAAGGTCTCTTTCTAATTAAGCTTTCATAAAATTGTTGAAATTGGATTCACAGAATTCCCAAGTATTGATGTTCCCTCTTCTGCAGTATCATCTCGAGCACTATTCAACTTCTGGTACAAGATCTTGAGAACTTGTGTACATCAGCCTTCAATGCAATGGTCAAGGTATGATACCCCCTCCCCTCACACACACCCACACCTACACCCACACACCCTCACATCCTCACAGATACCGTGGGGCAGCGTAGAGTCTGTGGGTGACTCTAGTCCATACGTCACTACAGTGGGAAGCCATATACGCAACACCGTCCCAGTGCTCAGAGAAACTCTCTCCTCAGCTAGAAAATACTTCATCAACTTCTGCCACAAGTTTGCTAAGTACGTATTAAGCTCCGAAGCTATCAATCAGTGTTTCTATGCCAACCCTACCCACACAGTGTGTTTATACCGGCCTTTATCACTCATCTGTACAAGTGTAAGCCCATCAGTACTGTGGCAGCTGAACAGCTTCTCCTGGATTGTCACTCCCTCAAGACCTACCTCCTGGAGTTGCCCTCTGTGGGCACAGCTGTCGCTAGGAAGGCTCCACCCTCGTACGTACTGATCGTGTATCTGCACTGTACAGTCTACTTGATTGGAGTAGTGCTCGAATATCGGCCGTGGCATTGTGTGTGTGTGTGTGTGTGTGTGTGTGTGTGTGTGTGTGTGTGTGTGTGTGTGTGTGTGTGTGTGTGTGTGTGTGTGTGTGTGTGTGTGTGTGTGTGTGTGTGTGTGTGTGTGCGTGCGTGCGTGCGTGCGTGCGTGTGTGGGTGGGTGTGGGTGTATAGTTGCATTAGTCTCTGTACTATACTAACACATGTGTACTGTAGGTACACTAAACTGGTGCAGAAAGGTTTGGAGCGAGCTGAACTGATCATCAAGGTACCCCACCCCTCACACACGCCCCCTCACACATCCACCCACTCACACCCCCACAGGTTGTGATGTCCCCTCACGAACAAGCCGAGGAGTTTATCTCGAGCTATCGTAAGCTGATGCAAGGAGACACTGAAGTCAACAACTTCCATAAAGTCCTCGAAATGAAAGTGAGCAATTGTCTTTCGTAGAAAAAAGGTTTCAGTGGATTTAATTTTCATGGAATAGCAGCATGCATGATGGATGCATTAGTTTGTGGGTACTGTACCGTGAGCATTTATACCTACCCGCTATACAGTATGTAATAATCTCCCCATCCGCCACTTTACCTCAGGGTCTTAAGAGAAGTGAGCAAAGTGCTATGATGGAATTATTCAGGACCAAGCTTCTGGCTGACGGTGGTGCTGACTCAGCACACACAGGAGGCTCCGACAAACGAATTCAACCAATCAAAAGACTTGAAAAACTGATGCGGTTTTAGTGTATGTATTTATGCTGTCATCATAAAATTTATAGTTTTGTGCATATCACGTCGTATGATCATAATTATGCATGTTGGAATACTTGGATTGTTGTCATAATTATCCACCCCATGTGACTTATAATTATTCCAAACATCGCAACATTTGCAAACATTAGATACTGATACAGTACACACAGTGTACACAATTAAGTACATAGAAAACATAAAATCATAATTAAAGTATAATTATACTGAGTCAGTTCTGAGGCATCACCACTTGAGTTTCCCCGGGATGTACTTGTCAATGAGAGCTTGGTAATACGGTTTGAGCTCCTCTACTTTAGGCAAGGTGTCCGCCTTAGAGTAGAGGTCGTACTTGCTGTGTGTGTGTGTGTGTGTGTGTGTGTGTGTGTGGTGGGGGGGGGGGGAGGTCACGAGACTGCATGTGTAAAGGCACAAGTAACCATATCTTACAGTTCTTACATAACTTCAGTGCACACAGTCTTTACTTACTTGAACTCCCTGATCCACTTGAGCATGCCTCGATCTTTATCGTCACAGAGATGGTCATAAGCGCCGCCACTGTGCCACGGGTAGAACGAGTGGTATCGGATACAATAGAGAGCCTCATCAGGGAGGTGGGCCTCGTTCTGTACTGGGTCAGATGGTTGGGCCTCGTTCGTTACTGGGTCAGATGGTTGGGCCCTGTTCCGTACCAGGACCTGATACAAGTACTCGTCATGGCCGTACGACATGAGGACGTCCTTCAACCCACAGTTGGGCTTGTACATGCCGCACTCTGAGCTGCATGTGTGTGGGTGTGTGTGTGGGTGTGTGTGTGGGTGGGTGTAGTGTGTGGGTGTAGTGTGTGTGTGTGTATTTATATCAAGCTTTGAATTTGAGTTTTGTTTACCATGTGCAAAATAGTTAACATAATTATGAGCTTAAAAATCACAAATTGGATCATTGTAGCTACACTAGACACTGGGACCATTAGCATCTAAACTTCTTATGAGCACTCACTTGTACTCTGTGTTCTTGGAGTCAGGGTTCTCCTGGAAGAGGTCAGGGAAGACACACTTGTCAGAAAATGCACATCCCACAGGAAAAGTATCTCCAACCACACAAAACTGGGGCTCCCCCCAACACGCCAACACCTGTAGGAGGAGGGGGGGGGGTTAGACAAAGGAATGGTGAAGTACTATCAATGTCATAATTAATGGCTTGGTGTGGAATGTGCAAGATGATCTGACAAATCCATTATCCAGCCACACAAGTTGCTGCTATGGATACCTTGCCAATGTCGTGTATGAGTCCAGTCAGCTGGAACCACTCTTTGTCAGGATGAGCCTCTCGTATCCTCTCAGCCGTCTGGAAGCAGTGCATCGAGTTGGGCAGAGACGTCTGTGTGTGTGTGTGTGTGTGTGTGTGTGTGTGTGTACAACCACTACATGATGACATGCAGTACACATGCTTACGTCAGGATCAGACTCATCAATAATGCTGTCCAACATGAAGAGAGCATCCATTATATTCATCTCACACTTGTCCAGCTTGTCCCACTTGCTGTGCTGGAAAACAAACACACTCTCAAAACATTATCTAATATTACTCTGACCTCTGACCTCTAACCTACCTTCCCTTTGACGAACTCCACCGTCTGCTGAGTGTGCATGTCACTGTAGGTCTTCTTGACAACGGGATAGCGAGGGTCACTCTCCTATACACAAAAAAACAGCATAATTATGTTTGTTGTACAAGGAGTCCTGTTCACTAAGGTCCAAGCACTCTGTTAGCTACTAGCTATAGCCGGCCCTAGTCTCGTACCCAGGCTAGTGTGGTGTGCTGCTAGAGCCTTAGTCTCGTACCCAGGCTAGTGTGGTGTCCTGCTAGAGCCTTAGTCTCGTACCCATGCTAGTGTGAGGTGCTGCTTTTAATAATAATAATAATAATAATTATGGTTTCTCAACACATTACATGTATAATGAAGTGCAATTATGGTTATGAAGGGTGAGTTGAAGGCTAAACTGAACTTGTCAGTTAGCCGTAAGTAATAAAATACAATAATAATAATTATGGACATTTTGTGTGAGCTCACATCATAGAATAGTCTAAAGTTCTCCACATCCTTGCCAATATTCTCTAACTCTGCTTTCTTCCTGAACTCTGAGGGCTCCTCCACTTTCCACACGACCGTCTCTTTTTGGTGTCTCTTAGCTGCCTCTTCCCCCCCTCCAGTAGAGCTTCTCTTGTTACCCTCCGACATGGCGACAAACACTGACAGAAGAACTAAAGCTTGTTCAAGTGCTTTGTTGATGTTTGGCTGCAATCAGCCACGCCTCCACAAATAATTCATGACCACACCTCCATTAATTTTCTCAATGCAGGGAAAGGTCGTCAATAGAACTAAACAAGAGAGGGCGGCTAAAATGTGAGACTACGAATGAAGTAGGTGTGGTAGTAGATCAAGAGTAATATTAAAATATTAAATGTACACTCGCAATGTAAACAATTGAGGTGCATTCTGGTTTCGCAAGATATAATTAGTTGACAATGATAGTGCAGCCAGCCTCATGAATAACAGACAACTCTGAACACAACGTTACTCTAGACCTTGCGGCTTGCCTTCGTTATCACTGCTGACGTGTTTAATTTAGACAGAGCCACTATGGATATGGAGCAAGTCTGAACGCGTTTCCAATGGATTCAATTTCAGATACTTCGGATATCTCTGCCAAAAGCATCACAACACTATTGTCACACATTTCTCACTACTAGGCATACACCAGGTAAGACCACCTAACTATTAAAACCTCACTACTGTACTCTAGCTAGCTAGCTATGAGGATAGAAGTTATCGTATTAGACAGAAAGCCTTGGCAGCTTGGCTAAGGTTGCTCATGCACACACCACGTGCCTGTCCACTGCAGGAGACGACTGGCTATGCAGAGGATAGGAGAGTTTGAGTTTGGCTCTAAGCTGCTGGGACATGGGGCATTTGCTCTTGTGTTCCGAGGACAGAGGATTAAGGTGTGTGGTAGTGGTTCCTTATGATATAGGATACAGGGGAGGGAGGGGGATTATTGCTGTGCAAGTATGGCTGACAACAGCTGATAGTAATTAGTTATTACAATGAAGTGTGTCCAACTACAAGGGCTAGCGGAGTGTGTGCGTGTGTGTCTGTAGTGGAGCGTGTAAGGTAGTGGAGGGTGTGTGTGTGTGTGTGTGTGTGTGTGTGTGTGTGTGTGTAGTGGAGGGTGTGTGTGTGTGTGTGTGTGTGTGTGTGTGTAGTGGAGGGGACGTGGGGAAGACAGACTAGAGTTTGTTGGTGTATCACATGTTTGCATCATTTAGGGGAACTCAGATCATCACAAAGGCTAGCTTTGCGATGTCTTCCTGGGGTGCAAGGAAAGACTTCTTTTGTTACTAGATTCCAAGAATAGAAACCCATTTTTAGATGGAGCACTTGTTTTGACAGTAGTGCCTTCCATTATACATTCCATAACAATATCCATAACGACTGCTATGAGCCTTTGCTGGTGAATAAAGCTTTTGTTGCTCTTCAGCCATAATTTCAGCAGGCTGGAGATGTCTAGTCTAGTCTATCCCTGTGTGGTGTGTTTGTCTTCCCTCACTGTAGTGAGTTAGCCCACAGACTAAGCTGGTTCATTAGGGTTAGGGTTGGTTGTGTTGCTAATGACCCATGGGACTACAGCTGACCAGTTTTTATCAGTAAACATGTGGTTAAACATGTTGTACACAGCCTTTGATTTCATTCTCACATGACACCATGACACCATACAGGATGGACTACCTGTGGCAGTGAAGCAAATCAAGTTACAGAATGTTCCAGGGAGACTATCAGACATCAAACAGAGGGAAATTGATATTCTAAAGGTATCTCAATGCTTCCTACTTCAGAAAGAAGTCCCTGTATCAGCGCACCCACTAATTCCACTGTTATAGTATCCTTTGAACACTTGCCTTTATAGTAATTGACCTCAGTGTTAGGACACCTAGTACTAGCCATTAACACACCCAGAGTGTGTGCATTAACACACCCAGTGTGTGTGTGTGTGTGTGTGTGTGTACATTCACTGCCAAATTAACACACTCAAAGGATTGCAAACAATGTGCTGTGAGTGCTTGGGTGATCAGCTGCTGAGATGGTGCAATGGCTAATGTTGTTTACTTAGAGTGTCTGGAATGTCAGAGTCATTGGCAATAGCGGTGGTATCAGGTGTCTGAATATTCATTGCCAAGTGTTTAAATCATCCTCCTAGCAAAATAAAATGCAGCTGTCATTGTACAGTATGAATGTTCTTAGTGTAACTATGGGCTACTGTACACCCACTTACACACATGAAGGGCCTACCCCCCACACACACCCACACACCCCACACACACCCACACACACACACACACACACACAGGACCTACGTCACCCCAACATAGTACAGTTGTATGATTATCGGGACGGTCGCTCTGATGTATACCTGGTGATGGAGTACTGTAATGGAGGGGACTTGGGCGGCTACCTCAAAGGTGGGTCACAATAATAGCATTGTACAATTAATCCACTGATCATTCAACAGATAAGAGAACGCTCTCAGAAGATTCTATTCGTATCCTCACCCGGCACATAGGTGAGTATAGTTGTGGCAGGAACTGACAAATCACTTTTTCGATATTACAGCTGGAGCTCTGGAGGTGCTCGTGTCTCATCAGATCATTCATCGTGATATTAAGCCGCAAAACCTCCTCCTCTCCTATCCCAGTGGAGGAACAAAGAAGGAAATGTCGTTTAGAGACGTCACCATCAAACTAGGTACGTACATGTATGATTATACATGTAGGTATAATTAGTAGAAGATTAAATTTTTGAGATTGTTGCTATAATTATATATAACATAACTTGCACAGCTGACTTTGGATTTGCCCGCCACCTTGCCGGGACTGACATGGCTGCTACGCTGTGTGGCTCCCCCCTCTACATGGTGAGTGGGCGTATCACATGACATGTGTACGTGTATGTACATATTTGATGCTCTAGGCTCCTGAGATTCTCCTGGGTCGTCGCTATGACAACAAGGCCGACCTATGGAGCGTGGGTACCATTCTATTCCAATGTCTCTCTGGGAAAGCCCCTTTCTTTGTGAGTGCTTGGTTGCATAGCAACACGGATTATATAGTGACACCCCTGTACAGGCGGAGGACCCTCATGCTCTACGCAAGAAGTACCAACGGGAGAAACTGATTCCCAAGATTCCCACTGGAACCTCCCATCCTCTCTCTCAACTATTGACCTCTCTCCTCTGCAAGGACCCGGGGACACGCCTCCCTTTTGGTACGAGCGCAAAGGTCATATAGTTGACCTTCAGGAATTATTAATATCAGGGGTGTATAATTATTATGATTTTATAATTTTTATATAATTATTGTGTGCTTGTTTCCCTTAATTAGATGGTTTCTTTACACATCCATTCCTGAACGATGTGTCCCCAGACCCCACCCCCTTGCTGAGTCAGCATGTCAAGTCATCACCTGTGCCCATACAGCGTCACAGACATCAATCACAGCAGCAGCTTGCATCACCAGTGAGTCACATGACTAGTACATATAGCGGCCACCATGTCATGTGATATGTATGCAGCATCGTGGTTCGTCAGTGGACATGTACAGTCTGTCCCCCTCCTCTGCCTCTGGTCCACCTCTCAGTCATCAGATAGGGTCTCGTGAGTATATAATTATAGAAGTCACCGTGTATACATGTACACTCTCGATCACAATACATCGTGATAATAATAGCTAGCGTTACTATGGCTTAGGTACACATGTATTGTTCAAGTGTTGCTTTAGTGCACGTTCTAACATATTGATCATTCCCTGTGCAGACGGTTCATTGTCTTATCTCAGCCCCAACTCTGACATCACTGATCAGGTGACTACCTCACTGACGTTGGTTACTGCACCTCTTTTGTAACTTATAGCTACCAAATAGCAAGCTGGAACACACACACACAAATGTACATGACCCCCTTACACATCCTTCCCTCTCCCCAGGGCTTTATCCTGGTGGACCTTCCTCTCAACTCTGGTGAGTTACAATAACAGCCGTATGCATCAATCTCTTTATAATACCTAGCTTTATCTAGTTGTTCTGTAGGAAGCTAAGAAGTAACTAGTAGCAATAACACAGAAAAGCACCTGCAAACAACTATCATGATAAGCACATAATCCCTACATCATTAATTTAAGATTTGTCCCCTGGCTTAATTGAACTAACCCCCCCTCTCTTGTATAGGGTCCCGACGCTACACTCGCTCCAACTCCACAAGCCCTGGCACTCACACACCTTCATCCGCCCACACCACACACTCCTCCACCCACACACCGTCGTCACTCGGCTCGCTCACACGTTACAACAGCCTCACAATGCCCTTCTACCAGACACGTCCCTCACAGGACACACCCCGTTCGACCACACCCACTAACATTGACACCAGCTCTGGCTACCACTCACGTACTCACGGAGGCTCACTATCACGATCTAATTCTGGCTGTGGGAAGTTACCGTTTGGACAGCTGATTTCGCAACCGCCCCTCACACTTTCATCACACCGTCACAGCCTCACAAACTCACCATCACCGCTCTCCACTCCCCCCTCATCCCTAACGTCCAATCAGATTCGAGCAGCAGGGATACGATATTCCCTACCTACACACGGAAGTGCAGGACGACTCAGTTCACTAGTGGAGGGCGAAATTAGCCGCGGAGCGAAGGGAGGAAGCAAACAAGGAAACAAGGAGAGGAATAATACGTACGAGATCACAGCCAGTTGTGTACTAGTATCGGACGAGGAGGATGGGAATTCCCCCACTGATGATTACTCTCTAGGACTAAACATGTCGTTTAGTCGCTCTACAGAAGACCTAGAAGGCATGACGTCCATTGAAGTAGCCCAGAACACTACTAAGAGTGATGCGCTCACGCTGGAGGGCAGTAGGAATCGGTCATCTTCATTCACGCAACGCAACTCACAACTGTTTCAAGATTTGGCTTCTATACGGAACAGGTCTAACAGCCTCGGCAAAGAGAGAGGATCTGAAGAGGTGACCTTTGGTGGCTCTGAGTCTCCAGAGATTGCTTCCTTTCAGCTCCCGTTTTTATTTCCCCCGACGACAGCGGAGGGGAGGTCAGACAAGACGAGTAGTAGTTTTCGTGATGATGTGCCATGTTCGTGTTTGACTGGACTTAGCGATAGTCTTGTGATTGGACGAGAGCTGGTTGCCATGGCGCAGGCTAGGCAAGGACCCATTATGCTTCTATCCACCTCGACTAACTTAGTGAGTGGACCACAATGTACATGTGTACTGCATGTACTTTTAACAAGCTTTCCTATGTTAATATTAATATATACGAGCTTGTGTAAATGTCCCATTCCCATTCCATAGAGTGGTTCTGGAGTGGGCAGTCGCTCGCAGCGTTGCTCTGAGCAGTTGGTCCTGTATGCCAAGGCAGTGTCAGTGCTGGAAGCTAGTCTGGTGGTGTATGAGCTCAACATGGCCACTGGGAACAAGGAACCTTCACCAAGACACAGACAGAGTGAGTGTTAGCATGACAGTTGCAAATCCCAACCTACATGTACAGTTGTATGTATTAGTTAGTCATGGGCACGAGATATCTATAATTATTATATATATCCCTTCCTTCCACTATTATAGTGTCCCAGAGCCCGAGGGCATAGCCATAGATTACCAAAAATAGATAGTATCCCCTCTTGACTTGGTTGTTATTTCAATGACTGTATGTTATGACTGTGTAGTTGAGAGTGAGGCTCATCAGCTTGTGGGGGTGTGTCTGGAGAAGGCACAGCTGGTACGTGACCAACTCTCAGAGTGTGGCAACAACAAATCACTCAGTCAGGTGAGGTCATGTGATCCACCTAACTATCACATGACTTGTAATCCCTATGTACAGGTATCGGCTGAGAAGCTGCTCTACCTAGAAGCACTGGACATGTGTAAGGCAGCCGTCCTGGATGAGAAGTCGGGGGAGGCTAACGAATGTATCAAACGTTATCGCAGAGCAAAACTCATCTTTCAACACCTCCTGATCAGTGCCTCCAGTCCGAGGGACAAGGCTCTGTTGCACAAATGTGAGTGGCTGCATGGATGTACATGTACATGGTATGCCACCCCCTATTTGAGAGTACTAGAGTTGGCTCTGTAACTAAAGTTCTGGTGATCCAAATTCAACGATTTTCTGATTTTCTGAAAGCTTAGAAGTAGCCTGTTCAGATGGTATGTTCAATTCTCAAATTTGGAACGGGCCATAATTTCTCATTTTCGGACTATGGGCTATATAGCCCATGGTATTTTGTCGAAAACAGGCCCAAAATAGATGTTTAATTTTAAGACACCATTTTAACGAGCTCATTGTAAGCTTTCAAAAAATCATCAAATTAACGTTATTGGACCAACGGAACTAAGTTATGGCTGTTCAAAGATGCTTCATTTAACGTTGGGTATTTTGTGTATAATAATAGTGTATTAACTGCCCCTCCCCCTCTGCAGATGTGAGTACATCCCAGCGTAGAGTGGAACTGCTCTCGTCACTGAGCAGCTACTGAACTACCGACAAACTTTATGTTGCGTTGTGTTGCGTTGTGTTGATTGTGTTCCTATTTTTACATCATTTATGTAGTTCCGTCATCATCATTACCGTGGCAACCACTGCATTTCATCAGCCTCATCAGTTTATTGATCATCATTATTTTACAATTGAATTTTAAACTGTGTACATGATTACAAACAAACCACTGAAACCGCCTCGTCAGCATGAAGCATGATTCTATAATATGAAGTTTTATGTCTCGTAACTGGAATAGGGTGTGAAAATGTATATATAGTATAAAATTAAAATAATTATATACTGGTACATAATAGTTATAATAATTATAGCATAATCTCAACATGCAGGAAGTAAACTAATTTCCCGTAATAATACTATAATTAGTGCCTCTATTATAGGCCGCTATAATTAGTGCCTCTATTATAGGCCGCTATAATTAGTGCCTCTAGATCTATTATAGGCCGTTATAATTAGTGCTTCTATTATAGGCCGCTATAATTACCGTATAGCGCGAAATTTTCGAGGGGCTTAATTTTCGCGGATTTCGTGGGTTAGAATCCTACACGAAAATTAAGTCCACGAAAATTGAATTGCCTGCTATAACATGCATAGATTTAAAGGCGTGCAGTCATTCCGCAACGAAATAGCTTTTAGAGGCTAATCCACGAAATATAAGTGCCTCGAAAATTTCGCGCTATACGGTATATGAAAGCCTCGAATGTTTTTTATAAGCACATCAATAAAACAACAATAAATGAACAAAATAATTATATTAAAATAATTCTACAATAATCTATATAGGTTCATCGTTAGAGTTACGTCCATCAATGGCGGGGTGGGTGTGGTTAGAGTCCCTCCGAGGGCTGACCAGTTGGAATGCACTCTTGTGTGGCTTCCCTAACGATGAGAACGGGAGAGAGGACGGAGGGGAGCTCAGCAGGGGGGGACCTAATAGAGTGAACCCTACGTGGGGGGTAGTGTCTGAGGGGGTCCATTGAACCAGTCCTGTCGGAGACATGAGGGGAGATAGCATCGTAGGCGGATTGCCAACGCCCATTTCAATATTATGCGGCGGTGCCGTTTTGACAGGTGAAGTGATAGCCTTAGGCCGTAACAGAGATAACGAAGTCTTAGCCTCTGCCACCATTTGAACAGGAGAGCGATCTATTGATGCGTCATTTCGTGTTTCACTAGAAGAAGTGGTTGACTCATCGTCTGAGTCGCTGTCCCCGCTGGAGGAGGTGCCACTGGAGGAGGAGCTGGACGGGAGCACCCCCTGTGTGGATGTGGGGAGTGTGACCTTTGTGAGGGGTGGGGGAGATGTGTGGTTAGTGATGATGGGTTCTGCTGACTCGTGGTCTTCTTGTTGGGCATGATGTGTCGTAACCACACCCTCTGACGTGACTTGTAGCCCAGTGGGTGGGCGTGGCAGTGATACAACGAGCGACACTACCGGAGATTTGACTCTGTTGGGTCGTGTGGTTGCCTTGGTAACACTCGTAACTGATCGTGCTCTGATAACAGTTTTAGCAATCTTCACGGCTGCTCCTTGGTTCACTTTCTTCGTCTGTCTCTTAGTTGGTTTGCTACTAATGGATGCTGCTTTAGAGATGGACTGTCGTGATGGCTCAGAGGGACGAGTGGAGGGTGTGGGGGTGCCAGAGGACTTCAGAGGGATGAGGGGGGAAGGCTGCAAACAAGGAGAGAATAACAATAAACCTTGAATAATCGTCTACAATCAGTAACTAAATGGATAAGAGTTGCAGTAACATAATTATTTGATATCATGACTGCTAATCGAGTACTGTACCATCCCACCACCCACCTGTTGCCAGAGGTCAGAGTACAGCGTTTCATCCTCGCTGGCAGAGAGATCTGTGAAGTCGTCCCTGTCATCATCATCAGATATCAGCACTGGCTCGTAACGCATGAGCTGGTCCAACAAGTAACTGCACCACAGAGGAGCAAAGTGTCACACTATACATGTGTACATGTGTTGGGATTAGCATTTCGGCAACTACAGTAGACATGACTATAGTTCGTATGGACCAATTTCAAAACTAAAATATGCATTCTGTAGCTCAGAGAAAGGTCTATTACATGACATGTTTAGATTAAAAATCTGGGACTGTTAGAAATTCGATCAAATAATGCGCTTTGGGCCAATTCAAATACAAAATCAGTTGTTCATTTAAGCATGCCCTTCAACAGTAGCTATGAGAAATGTGCCAATAATTGGACAATTGCAACACAAGTTATATATTAACAAACCTTTTGTCATGAGAGAGCTCCAGCAATTTTGCTTGGCCTCGTTGAACTTCGACCTCAAAGCATTCATGTTCCTATGGTCGTGTGGAGACACAACATACACATGTACGGTTGTCTTGATACATTAATAATTATAGACATGGCATGCTGTTGTGAAAATAATCATACATCGCTTACGTACATAAACGAGATATTTTAGCTTTGATTTGAGTTGCCTGTACTGTTCCTTGTAGGACTCTGAGGAGACCTGACGAGCAGTGGTAGCCACAGCCTCTTCATCCACCTCCATTTTATTGTCTGCCTCGCACGACATGTCTCACAACACAAAAGAAACTTCTTAACCTAACTCTATTTAATGCGCACCAACCATGTGGGAGACTTCTAATTAATGCACACCAAAGAAGCCCATCTTGAAAGCTTTCTCCTGTGTCCTACTGATGGTTAGAGGTGCTGGGAATGAAGGAACAATTCAGGGACACGGATGTGGCCAAGAAAATGTGAGCTGTGTGTACGCATATGCTAAAATGAGATCATATTTCGTCCATTTTTCAGAGGTCATATTCAGTTCGGAGTGTTTTCTGAGGAGCAGGTTCGCCAACAAGCGCACGTGCATGTTGTGAGCAAGGCACTGTACACACAGGAACCCTCCCGCACACCCGTACCTTATGGCCCCCTCGACCACAGAATGGTGTGTGCCTTTATACTTGCGTGTACAGTACGTGTGTATTATACTCAGTGATTGTTCCCTCCCGCCCACGCACTCCAGGGTGTGAGTCAGAAGAGTGCCACATGTCAGACGTGTGATAAATCTCTTGCGGACTGTATTGGTCACTATGGTTACATCGACCTTGAGCTACCTGTGTTTCATGTCGGCTATTTTAGGAGCACTGTTGTCATATTACAGAACATCTGTAAGGTCAGAGTTCATAGGTCAGAGGGCAAGTGATGACTATATAACTGTATACATTGTAGACTTGCAGTCGTGTGCTACTCACTCGAACGGACGGACAGTCGTTCATCGAGTTGCTACGACGACCAAACATCTCCGTACTGGCCAGGAAAGCCGTCTACAAAAAAATCAATGAAAAGTGCAAAAAAGCGAACAAATGCCCTCACTGCGAGGCAGTGTGCGGTGTGTTGATTATGGATGTGCAATGCATCGTAGCGGGTTATTTTCGTATGTTGGAAATAAGAAATTATTCTACGCTGTACAAATAATTATTACAATTCAGCAGTTTATAATTATATACGAACATTTTCATTAAAAACGACTCTCTATACGTACTGTTCATTGTACCACCTCAGGCACTGTGAAGAAGTGTGGCCTTCTTAAGATTATCCACGTCAAGTACAAAGACCCAACCTCCGCTCGTCAGAAATCACCCCTAGAAGTACGAGAGTTCCGGGAAACTATGGCAACGGTTGCCGAGGACAACAAAGAGCTGGCCCTCCACATAGGCAAAGCTCAGGAGATCCTCAATCCACTCCGAGTGTTGTACATCTTCAAGAGCATAACGTCCGAGGTATAGATCATAGCCATAACTTGTGTTAGGATTGTCCAATTTCAGACATTTTTGTGTAACTCTAAGTTAGGTCTATAACATGGTATGTTTAGTTTGACAATCCCCCCCTCCAGGACTACCCCCTGCTGGGTATGTCAGTGCACTGTGGCTCTCCTGAAGACCTTATTCTCACGCGGCTACTAGTACCTCCGCTCTGTATTCGTCCCTCTGTTGTCTCTGATACTCAGGCCGGCACGTACGTCCCTCTGTTGTCATGACAATGGTTATATAGTGACACTTACATATGTTATATATAGCACTGAGGATGATGTCACCATGAAACTGACGGAGATTATATTCTTGAATGATGTTATTCAGCAGCATCGATCGCAAGGGGTTAAAGTTCAAATGATAATGGTAGGTGGGCTTGTAAGTGGGTGTGGCTTGTTATATATGGGTGTGGTCTACAGGAAAGCTGGGACTTCCTGCAGCTTCAATGTGCCCTCTACATAAACAGTGAAATGTCCGGCATTCCCCTCTCAATGGCCGTGCGTTGTTTGAGCTCAAATTGTTATTTTAATAAAATAATTATTGTTATCTTTTTCTATAGCCTAAGAAGTCAACGCGAGGTTTTGTCCAACGTCTAAAGGGCAAGACAGGTCGTTTCCGTGGCAATCTGTCCGGCAAACGAGTAGATTATTCAAGTCGCACTGTGATTTCCCCTGACCCTAATCTACAGATTGATCAGGTGGCCGTTCCCGTCCATGTTGCTAAGATACTCTCATATCCCGAGCGTGTAACGGTGGCTAATCTAGAGCTCATGAAACGGCTCGTTATGAACGGACCTGACGCACACCCGGGGGCAAACTTTGTGCAGCAGAGGGCGCAATCGTTCAAGAAGTGAGTGGTGTGTGGAGTGTGTGTGTGTGTTCATGCTCTCTATTTCCTGCAGGTTTCTCAAGTATGGAGACAGAAAAAAGGCAGCCAAAGAATTGAGAGTGAGTACCGTATATCTTCTAATTTATCGGACAGCAAAAAATAATTATTTTGGAAATTGTCCGGGTATAATTGGAACAGATTTTTATAGAGCATGCGAAGTATCCGGAATAATTAAAACAAGCAAGCAGCTGCATGCGAGCTAGCTAAGTTTAATAGAACAGTGTGCGACTGAATAGTTGCACTAGCTATCTAAAACTACCTACTCAAAGCTATCTAACTGCACCACTCTAAGTTTTACTTGCCGTCTATGAATGTAACTCAACTTTTCAAAGTATTGTCCGGATAAATGTAATATTAAAGCACTGGAGTGTCCGTTGTATTGGAACAACAAAAATTGCCCAATAGAGTGTCCGGGGTAATTAAAAGTGTCCAGAAGATATACGGTACTTATAAAACACTGTACACATACACATACATGTATTGTATGACCCCCCACATTGTATGACGCCTTGGTCTGGCTTCAAAACAAATTTTCCATGATATGGCTAAATTGGCAAATACTTTTATCTCTCGAATATGAACTTTGATGGTACCATTATTTTGAAAGGTCTGTTTCTAAGCATTCTAAAATTTTTACTTTTGATCCACAGAATTGAAGTTATGGCAGCTGAAAGATTCTCTAAATCATTAATTAAACGGAGGGGGGGTGTCTTTCAACAGCCATAACTTCAGTACAGTTGATCCAATGTCAAAAATGTTATGATATTCTGAAAGCTTAGAAAAATACCTTTCAAATGATGTGTTTCAATCCAAAATTTTGTCCGTGCCCTAATTTGTCATTTTTCGGCCTCGGACCATGGGCTATAATCCATGGTACGGCTAAATTGACAAATAATTTTATCTCTTGAATATGAACTTTGATGGTACCATTTGAAAGGTCTGTTTCTAAGCTTTCTGAAAACCATAAATATTTTGACTTTCGATCCACAGAATTGAAGTTATGGCAGCTGAAAGATTCCCCAAATCATTAATTAAACGGAGTCTTTCAACAGCCATAACTTGAGTACAGTTGATCCAATGTCAAAATTTTTATGATATTCTGAAAGCTTAGAAAAATACCTTTCAAATGATCCAAAATTTTGTCCCTGCCCTAATTTGTCATTTTTCGGCCTTGGACCATGGTACGGCTAAATTGACCAATAATTTATCTCTCGAATATGAACTTTGATGGTACAATTTGAAAGGTCTGTTTCTAAGCATTCAGAAAACCATAAACATTTTGACTTTCGATCCACAGAATTGAAGTTATGGCAGCTGAAAGATTCCCCAAATCATTAATTAAACGGAGTCTTTCAACAGCCATAACTTGAGTACAGTTGATCCAATGTCAAAATTTTTATGATATTCTGAAAGCTTAGAAAAATACCTTTCAAATGATGTGTTTCAATCCAAAATTTTGTCCGTGCCCTAATTTGTCATTTTTCGGCCTCGGACCATGGGCTATAATCCATGGTACGGCTAAATTGACGAATAATTTTATCTCTCGAATATGAACTTTGATGGTACCATTTGAAAGGTCTGTTTCTAAACATTCAGAAAACCATAAACATTTTGACTTTCGATCCGAAGTTATGGCAGCTGAAAGATTCCCCAAATCATTAATTAAACGGAGTCTTTCAACAGCCATAACTTGAGTACAGTTGATCCAATGTCAAAATTTTTATGATATTCTGAAAGCTTAGAAAAATACCTTTCAAATGATGTGTTTCAATCCAAAATTTTCTCCGTGCCCTAATTTGTCATTTTTCGGCCTCGGACCATGGTACGGCTAAATTGACAAATAATTTTATCTCTCGAATATGAACTTTGATGGTACCATTTGAAAGGTCTGTTTCTAAGCTTTCAGAAAACCATAAACATTTTGACTTTCGATCCCACAGAATTGAAGTTATGGCAGCTGAAAGATTCCCCAAATCAGTAATAAACAGAGTCTTTCAACAGCCATAACTTGAGTACAGTTGATCTAATGTCAAAATTTTTATGATATTCTGAAAGCTTAGAAAAATACCTTTCAAATGATGTGTTTCAATCCAAAATTTTGTTGGGGCCCTAATTTGTCATTTTTCGGCCTCGGACCATGGGCTATAATAATCCATGGTACGGCTAAATTGGCAAATAATTTTATCTCTCAAATATGATTTTTGATGACTCTATTTGAACTATTTTTTTCTAAGCTTTTAGAAAATCCCCAAAAATTTGACATTGGATCCACAGAATTCAAGTTATAGCAGCTGAAAGAGTCCCCGAACCATTGAATGAACAGAGTGTAGTTGAACATCTTTCAACAGTCTTAACTTGATCCAATGTCAAAAATTATAGGATTTTCTGAAAGCGTAGAAAGAGACCTTTCAAATGATGTGTTGCAATTAATATTCGGGGCCCTAATTTGTCATTTTTTGGCCTTGGACCATGGGCTATTAGATTCATGGTATCGCCAAATTGACCACCACATTGTATGACCCCCCCACACCTGCATAACCTTTCCTGTCTGACCCCCTAGGTAGGAGACACGGTTGAACGCCACCTCATTGACGGTGACATTGTGTTATTCAACAGACAACCTTCACTACACAAACTCAGTATTATGGCTCACAAGGTAACAACCTCTTCTCGTCCTTTGTCTCCTCCATAATGAATAATATCGTCATAGGCCCGAGTCATGCCTCATCGAACCTTCCGCTTTAACGAGTGTGTTTGTACCCCGTACAATGCTGACTTTGATGGGGACGAGATGAACCTTCACCTTCCACAGACAGAGGAGGCACGAGCCGAGGCTCTCGTCCTCATGGGGGTGAGGTCATGTGATATTAGTGTACTGTCTTGTGTCTATCATGTGATATAAAACTATACCCAGCGTTGAATGAAGCATCTTTGAATGGCCATAACTTTAGTTCCGTTGGTCCAAGAACATTAATTTTATATTTTTCTGAAAGCCACAGCCTATAATTATAGGATCTAATAGCTGTTTTTGACAAACTCCAGAAGAAAGATGTCTACTGGTGCAAGCATTCGTACTGAGTTAAAGTCAGACAATGAGCTTGTTAAAATGGTGTCTTAAAATCAAAAGTCTATTTTGAGCCTGTTTTTGGAAATTATAACCTGTTGCAAATTTGAGAACTGAGCATACCATCTGAACGGGCTCCTTTTAAGCTTTCAGAAAATCATAAAAATTTGATTGTTGAATTTCGACCATCAGAACTCTAGTTACAGAC
The DNA here is from genome assembly GCF_963675165.1 of Halichondria panicea. Classification (NCBI taxonomy): domain Eukaryota; kingdom Metazoa; phylum Porifera; class Demospongiae; order Suberitida; family Halichondriidae; genus Halichondria; species Halichondria panicea. Next base: position 6,913,995 of record NC_087384.1, on the reverse strand, counting down.
CTATACTTTGTTATTTCAGACGAAGGCCAATATGGTTACTCCACGAAATGGTGAACCTCTCATTGCTGCTATTCAGGACTTTATCACTGGTAGGGTACTTTCTGTCGTTGTTTGATGCCTCTCTGACCTTTGCCCTCCAGCAAGCTATTTGCTGACGCGTAAAGATGTATTTTTCGATCGAGGACGATTTTGTCAGATTGTCGCCGCCATGCTTCACGGGAAAGACAGAGGAACTAGAGTGGACTTACCTCCACCCGCTATCGTCAAGGTAACCAGCCTGCCCCCTCAATCCCCTCACACCATACACACCCTCACAGCCGGTACGCCTCTGGACTGGCAAGCAAGTCATCAGTGTGCTATTGCGGCCTAACAAGGAGTCAAAGGTCGAGATGAACCTACGTGCCAAGGGCAAACAGTACACCAAGAATGAGGACCTTTGTTCCAATGACTCATGTGAGTACTGCACTCTAAATACACAACATTTAAATATTTCTCCATATACATGTAGCATCGTGTACATGTTGCATGTAAATCTAATGAATATTTTTAATTGTCGTCACTGGCATCACTTTTTCCTAACAACTTATTAATATCTGTCTTTCTGCTCATGCATGCATTGTGTAGTCGTGGTGATCCACAACAGTGAGCTCATGTGTGGAGCTCTGGACAAGTCCTCTCTTGGTTCTGGGTCAAAAACAAACATCTTTTATATCCTCTTACGTGATTTTGGTCAGCAAGAAGCGGCTGATTGCATGTCACGACTTGCACGCCTGTGTCCGTTCTTCTTAAGCAACCGTGGGTTCTCCATTGGTATCGGTGACGTCACACCAGGCAAGGGACTGGTCCGGGCCAAAGAGAACCTCGTTGATAACGGGTAGGTGGAGTGTGGTTGTACACCGGGGCATGTACAATACATACCTTGTACCTTGTACCTTGTACCTTTTACCTTGCTGATCAGTCATAATTATTTGATTGTGTTACAAGAACAATAATAGTGGTTAGTATTTCAGGCCCAAATTGTTCATTTTCTGGATTTAAATGGGTGAAGCAAGCCTGCTTTGATTGTCCTTGCGTTGCAAACGTCCAATTTCAAAACAAATTTTAGTGATAGTGCTACAATAATTATAATAGTGAATGTTTCAGACACCCCCCCCCCCCCTCCATTTAATTAATGAAATTGTGAATCTTTCAGCTGCCATAACTTGAATTCTGTGGATCGAAAATCAAAAATGTTATGGTTTTCTGAAAGCTTAGAAAGAGACCTTTCAAATGGTACCATCAAAGTTTATATTTAAGAGATAAAATTATTTGCCAATTTAGTCCGTACCATGGATTATAGCCCATGGTCCGAGGCCGAAAAATTACAAATTAGGGCACGGACGAAATTTTGGATTGAAACACATCATTTGAAAGGTATTTTTCTAAGCTTTCGGAATATTATAAAATTTTTGACATTGGATCAACTGTACTGAAGTTATGGCTGTTGAAAGACACCCCCCCCCCTCCGTTTAATTTATGGTGTGCTTATGTCTCCCCCTCCCCTCTCAGGTACAGTAACTGCGATGATTTTATCCAGAGCTTCAAGGACGGGAAGCTGCAAACACAACCTGGCTGCTCAGTTGAGGAGACTCTGGAGGCAGTCATCTTAAGAGAGCTATCTGTCATTAGAGACAGTGCAGGGAAGGCTTGTAAGAAGGAGCTCCATCACACAAACAGTCCACTCATCATGGCTCTGTGTGGATCCAAGGGTTCCTTCATCAATATATCACAGATGATAGCCTGCGTGGGACAACAGGCCGTGTCCGGTAAGAGGATGCCAGATGGATTTGAGGATCGGGCACTCCCCCACTTCCCTCGGAGATGTGAGTGGGTGTGGCTTGTTTGTATAGTAACCAGAAACTGTACCGTGTATACATATACAGTGAACTGATGTTTGGCCCGCACACACTCACACACACGCAGCGAAGGCCCCAGCAGCGAAGGGGTTTGTCAAGAATAGTTTCTACACTGGGTTGACCCCCACTGAGTTCTTCTTCCACACCGTGGGGGGTAGAGAAGGACTGGTGGACACTGCCGTCAAGACTGCTGAGACTGGGTACATGCAGAGGCGTCTTGTTAAGGTGAGACGAAATTGTGGATTAAAACACAAGATTACATTTGAGAGATAAAAAACTATTTGCCAATTTAGCGATACCATGGATTATAGCCCATGGTCCGAGGCCGAAAAATGATAAATTATGGCCCCGACAAAATTGTGGATTAAAACACATCATTTGAAAGGTCTATTTCTAAGCTTTCAGAAAATCAGAAAATTTTTAACTTTGGATAGTGGGAGGTAGGTGTGAGGTGTGAGGGGTGAGTGGGCGGAATGTGCTGAGAACGTACACTGTACATGTGCATGAGTGACTAGATTCCCCCCTCCACACACACACACACCACACACACACACACACACACACACACACACACACACACACTCCCCTCCACACACTCCACACACACACACACACACACACTCCCCCTCCACACACCACACACACACCACACACACACACACAGTCACTAGAGGACCTGTGCTCCCAGTACGACCTCACTGTACGTAACTCAGAAGGGTTCATAGTTCAGTTCAAGTACGGAGGAGATGGTTTGGACCCGGCCGCCATGGAGGGCAAGGATAAACCAGTGGAGTTCCAGCGTGTCATGGAACATGTCAAGGTGGGTGTGGCTAATGGGGTACATCCTGTATGTACTTGTCGTTAATCCCTCCCACACACACCCACCCACACCACAGGCCCGACACCCGTGTCTGGAGGAGTCTCCCCTCTCACCCTCACAGCTCTCCTTCCTCTGTCGCAGATCGTTACATTCTGATCTATTTAAGTCCTGTAACAAAGAGTTCACTAAAGAAATCACGTGAGTATATAATTATATCACATGACATTGCTGCTAATCACATGACCCCCGACTACAGCGAGTACATGGAGGCTATAACCAAAAAACTAGAAAAAACGTGGAAAACATTTAATCTAAAAGATCCGTTCAATTTAAAGTAAGAATTCATAATAATTACTTTTCCTTTTAATATAGACAACCCCCCTCCTCCCCTTTAGAGATTCTGCTGCGCTAGAGGATCTAGTCAGTCCAGTGGAGTCTTCCCAGCCCTCCATTCTCTATCACCTAGACCGTGTTACACGCACACAACTGGAGCAGTTCGTAGCGACGTGTTTGGAAAAGTTTAATCGTGCCCAGATAGAGCCAGGGTCTGCCGTGGGTGCAGTGGGAGCACAGAGTATAGGAGAGCCTGGCACACAGATGACACTCAAGACCTTTCACTTTGCTGGAGTCGCCAGTATGAATATCCCCACTATGTAGCTACCCACACACACACACCCACACAATATCTATATCAGCTTGTGTAGCTATCTTTGAGAGCCTGTAATTTGTGTTCAGATTGTCCAATTTCATAACTAATTGATGCATTCAATAGCTCTCAGAATTACGTACCCTTCTGTAGTAAAAGTTTTAATAGTATAAAGTCCTTGACTCCAGCTGTTACATATCACTCTTGGTGTCCCTCGTATCAAGGAGATCATCAACGCATCTAAGGCTATCAGTACGCCCATCATCACGGCCCTCCTAGTGACTGACACTGACCCAGAGCAAGCTCGTGTTGTCAAGGGGAGAATAGAGAAGACTCTCCTTGGAGAAGTAGCGAGGTGTGTTGTAATCTTCACTACTGTGGAGTCGGCTCTGTAACTAGAGTTCTGGTGATCCAAATTAAATGATTTAAAGGAACTCATTCAGATGGTATGCTCAATTCTCAAATTTACAACTGGTTATAATTTCTCAAAATACCATGCATAGGCCAGTTTAATTATGCCCTGTTCCAATTTTGAGAATTCAGTATACCATCAGAATGGGTTACTTGTAAGCTTTCAGAAGATCATTAAATTGATATGTACATGTACGTACTCTAGTACTCTCAAATACTTACAAAAAATGTGCATGTATAATGGTATCGTATAGCGGAAAATTTTTGCTATTTGGCTCCAGAGCCCTCAGCAGAAATGTTTGTGGGTTCTAATATCACGTTTCAGTGCCAGGAAACCACACCCACCAATAGCTTTGCATGTGAAATACCGGTGCGTGGGAAATTTTCGCGTTAACTACTCTGTCCTCGAAAAACGCGAAATTTTGCACCCCACGAAAATGTCCCGCTATACGGTATTTATCTCTGTGCAGATATATAGAGGAGGTGTATGAACCTGATGGTTGCTATGTCAAGATCTGTCTAGACATCAACCGGATACAGCTGCTCAAGGTAACCATTAGTGCCCCATGTTGCCTGGTGAGCGTTGTTAGTGTGTGTGTGCTCTCTCTAGTTGGAGATCAACACGTGGACTGTACAGTTTGCTTTATGCTCAGCTCCAAAACTAAAGATCAAGCAAAAGGTCAGATAACATCAATAAGGTCACACTTGTACTACCCCCCACACACACAGCACGTACTACTCTCCACACACGTACCCCCCCCCACACACACACACACACAGCACGTACTACCTCCCACACAACACTCACACACACACGTACTACCCCCACACACTCCACACACACAGCACGTATCCATTCGGTCTCGTGCAGTGATGTACGTGTATCCACCGGAGAGCAACAAGACCTCGCTCTATTACAGTCTACAGGCACTCAAGTTACAGCTCCCCTCGGTGGTTGTCAAGGTAACCTTTGTTTGGTGGATCTCTTACATACATTGTCATTTTATTGTTGCTCTAATAAAGTTCATTTTTCATTGAAATTGGTTGCTCTGAAAGATAACTCATTTTCTGGTGTAGGGAATTTCGTCAGTATCCCGTGCTATCATTCATGTGGACGAGGGCAAACAGGGGTCAAAGTACAAACTACTCGTCGAAGGAAGCGACCTCTGTGCTGTCATGGCAACCATGGGCGTAGCAGGTACAAAAACAACGTCCAATCATACGGCAGAAGCAGAGAAGGCTCTGGGCATCGAGGCAGCAAGGTATATACAATGATTATTATGCTTTTAATTATTATAACAAGAGAATAATTGTTGTTTTGTGATTCCACAGGCAAACTATTATCAATGAGATAGTGTATACAATGGTCAACCATGGTATGAGTATTGACGCTAGGCACGTCATGTTACTGGCCGACCTTATGACCTTTAAGGTGTGTGTGGGCGTGTGGTGTGGGCGTGATGTGATGCATGTGTGTGTGCTTAGGGTGAAGTACTGGGTATCACAAGGTTTGGACTGGCCAAGATGAAGGAGAGCGTACTCATGTTAGCCTCTGTAAGTCACATGACTATCACATGACCTCCATACAACCCACCTCCCTTTAGTTTGAGAAGACAGCTGATCACTTGTTCGATGCTGCCTACTATGGTAAAAAGGACGCTATCACAGGTACAGCCACCCGCTGCTCTGTGTAGTACAACGTTGCTAGAGTCATGTGATATGTATACTATACTGTACAGGAGTGAGTGAGTGCATCATTATGGGTATTCCCATCTCACTGGGGACTGGAATATTCAAGCTACTGCATAAACCGACCACACCAGCCAAGCCTGCACGCAGAGAACTGCTCTTTGACTGCCCTGAGTTTCACTTGCAAGAACTGACAAATTGTTAGGACCTTCCCTTACCTAGCATTAACTGTGTGTGTGCTTTAATACATGTGTTGTGTTAACGCTCTTTACCTAATAACTAATTTCAAAGTAAAGTTGTTAGCAGGGTCAAAGGTTAAAGAAGCCGCATGTCTGCATTTGTATTCGGGGGCGTGGCTGGTTACATCTGGTAGAAGCCCATCATTAAATATTGATAGTACTGCATGTATCAAGCTATAGCTAGCTAGGTTGATCACAGACACCACTGTACAGGGACTAGGGACTAGGGGGACATCAAGACACCTTGTGGGAACAGCCATTACTTAGGTATGTCTCATAGTATGTACAGTCAATGAGAATGATGGCATACTTCATTCATTCTAGCCGATAAATCTGTCACTATATATAAATTATATATAGTTTCCGTCAGTATGACGTCCAAGTTGACCTCTGACCTCTGTAAGCCCCTCCCCCTTGTGCTCATCGACCAATCACGTATCTCGATGCTCGACTACTTTATTCAGTTCATGGAAGGAGAGGAAGCCATTCATCTGGTACAGTTTTGGTTGTCCGTAGAAGCCTTCAAGGCAACCCCTCGTCGTCCCTGTGACCCTGTGACTAGTGTGCCCTGTGTGGGTGGAAACTGTGAGGGTGTGGGCGGAGACTGTGAGGGTGTGGGCGGAGACTGTGAGGGTGTGAGGACACTAGACAACCCCACAAGAGGTGCCAGTGATCAGGCAGAACATACTACAACCGTCTCTTTGGGTAATGGAGTATCACCACTTGTGTTGTGCCCTGAACAAAGTATGGCCGATAATCACATGACTGTCACACGACCTGGTATCATAGCAACCAGTCTTAGTAAACAAGTCAGCTTGTGTGAGTATGTGTGTTATGATGTCATCATGCACTGTATAGACTATATCCACACACTTGAATGGCTTTGGAGGAAACTGGGAACAGTGTTAATTTACTTATATATAGCGTTGTTAGGTTTCATTATGTTTGGGGAAGTGTATTGAAACTCAATCCTCTTAATTACTTAATGCAATTAATTATCATATACATTGCAGATTGCAGATTCAGTTGTAAGTAACTATGCACGTACACGTACACGCACACACTACTCCCATTCATAGTTGGGCTGAATGGTGTACTGTGTGTGTGTGTGTGCGTGCGTGCGTGCGTGCGTGCGTGCGTGCGTGTGCGTGTGTGTGTGTGTGTGTGTGTGTGTGTGTGTGTGTGTGTGTGTGCTGTGTGTGTGTGTGTGTGTGTGTGTGTGTGTGTGTGTGTGTGTGTGTGTGTGTGCGTGCGTGCGTGTGTGTATGTGTGTGTGTGTGTGTGTGCACGTGTGCATTTATTATATTGAAAAGCCTGTATAACTTTATCTAATGATTCACTATTTGTAGCTGTGGCAACAGATGCTATGGAGATATATACTACGTACATAGCTCTGAATGCACTGAGCCCTGTGGACGTACCAGCAGGCATCAGACAGAAGATTGAAGGTGCATTACATCATAGAAATATCTAACCTATATTGACAAGGAAAAAATGGCTTTATGTTATTAATGCAATACTGCCTGTACATGCATGCGTGTTAGTTGTGTGTAAAATTATATATTTGTAGTAATTTGTACAATTATAATTACATTGCTGGTATATCCGATATCATTGTCCTGCCACTGCCCTCATGCACACATATAGTCAACATATGCCCCGAGGATGGCATCGTACATGGCCAGTGTTTCAGGGAGGCGCAGGACTTTGTCTACCACACACTAGAGTCACGGTACACACACCTCTCCACACACTAGAGTCACGATACACACACCTCCACACACTAGAGTCACGATACACACACCTCCACACTCAACTATTCATTGTATAAGTATAGCAGGTAATTTTAAAGGGTCTGTTTTTCATGAATTAGGTACAACGGTAACAAGTTGGTAGAGAGTTGCAGCACATGCATTGAATACCAGCATGGGTACATAGTTTTGTGATTAACATTTCTGAAAATGTTGTCCTTTGAAAAATGACCTGTTATACAACTTTTCTTAGTGGTTCCTTTAGTCTGCCTGTGTGTGTAGTGTTACAGGGTTTTGCAAAATCTTTGCAATGTCCCAAAAAAGCTTTTTGCGTTGAGCGTTCCTTATAAGGTTATCTGTTGTCAACCATAAAGTTGTAGATCTTAGTCAGCATGTCAACAATGCACTATTCTACAAACAGTTGATGGATCAACTTGAAGATTCTCAGCAACACTTTGATAAGACAGTCCAAGCAGCTCTGTCTGATGCACTATTCTCCATCTAATAATACCGCTTTTGTCACAAGAAAAAGCCATTTTGTTTTTGAATTTTGCTTCCTATAAGTAGACTTGGCATTTCACCACAATGTGTTTATGACACCACAATGTGTAAAGATTAGAAATCCATATAAGGAACGCTCTACACCCTCTGTTTCAAAGATTCTGTAATGGATTGCAATGTTATCTTAAGTGGTGATAGCTGGCTGTGTGTTTATTTGTGTTGAAATCTTATCCATAGTTCCCCAAATAAATAACTGTTGATACAAGATTATGAATAGTTGTTTCTCTTCCATTGTAAATGAATCAGTATTATCAACTAATGATCATAATAATAATATAACAGTATATTAATCAGTTCCCTTTATTCCCAATGTATGTGTGCATGCATGCATGAAGTGTTTGGGCTTGGGAGTTGTTTTTCAGGGGAAGTCTTTCACTAACTATAACTTTAACTGTCCACTTTGAGAGTTCAATTTCAAAACGGAAAGATCAGATCCGTACATAACTCTATAAGGAAGGTAACGAATGCTGTAGTTAGATTTATATATGTGTGATAGTAGGAGCACCAAACACAGTTATATATATGCTCATGTGCTCATGTGCTCCTGGTCACAGTGGTAATTATACTGACAAGTTATTGTGTAATGATTCCATGTCATATATGTCTCCATAGCTACTATCCTGAGTTCCTGAGGAGCGCTCACTTGTGTCGCTATCAGCTAGAGTACATCTCCAGTGGGCAGCTGGGTCTCCTCGACTTTCTCCTAGCAGATAATGCCCTCTTCTACTTCATGGAGGTTTGTATGCAGCTATCCATTGTAAAGGCTCTAGCTTGAATGCTACATACATGTGACATGTATCCAGTGATTTATTATGCTCTCAGTACCTTGCAACAACCTACTGGATTGGCCGTGCATTTGTAGCTTTTTCACATAATTATTTTCACATATTTTCACTCGTGTTCAAACTGTGTGTTAGTTATATCTCTGGGGAATGTGATATTGTTGTGTGTACCTAGACTGTGAGGGTATGTATACACTGCATGTGATGGAAACAAAACCAGTATCACAACACTACTTCTTCAGTTACATGCCCCCCCCATACACACACACTACCCCCCCCCCACACACACACACACACACACACACACACACACACACACACACACACTACCCCCCACACACACACACACTACCCCCCCACCCACACACACACACACACTACCCCCCCACACACACACACACACTACCCCCCCCACACACACACACACACACACACTACCCCCCCCCCCCACACACATACACACTACCCCCCCACACACATACACACTACCCCCCACACACACACACTACCCCCCTACACACACACACACACACTACCCCCCACACACACACTACCCCCACACACACACACACACTACCCCCCCCACACACACACTACCCCCTCCACACACACACAGTACATGGAGGTGGAGGGTGCCTCTTCTCTGGTCCAGTTCTGGCTAATGGCGGACAGTTTCCACCGCCAGCTCACCCAGCCTCAGTACACTCCTGATGTTGATGTAGATACCAGAGATGCTATAGCTATATATGACAGGTATCAAATAAAGTGTATTGCATTCCGATATAATAGCTGCTTGTGTAGGCCATGGGGGGTAGCTTTTGTAGGCCAGGGGGTAGCTTTCGTAGGCCAGGGGGTAGCTTTCGTAGGCCAGGGGGTAGCTTTTGTAGGCCAGGGGGTAGCTATAATTGTGTTGTGTGTAGAGAATGCCATTGTTAATATGTACATGACTGAGCTGCTAAAAAATCGGGTGAACAGTACATTGAACACTTAATAGCCATCACAATAAGCCATCACAATAAGCTATCACAGCTCCCATGGTTTGGGTAAATGTGTTTTGGTCTAAACTTTTATAACCTGTAATGGACATGAGCTAATTAATGTCCCTGGCTATGAATATAATAATTCCAGCTGCTGCCAATTGTTGTGGGACACTTTGAACCTTTTAATTGAGTTCAGTAATTTGAGTAATTAGAGACTGAGTGCCATACCCACAGTTGGGTGGTTTGCTCAATCATGTGAGTATGTGGTGAATGTGTGTGGGAGAGTTCCAGATAAGACTGTTATTACAAACCAATCATAATAAGAAAATTGGCAGAGCCTCTGTAGATTTTTAGCTTGGTAGTGTGTGTGCAGCTGTTGGTGGTAGGCCTGAGGGGTGGGCCTGTAGCAGTTGGGCCACTATAGTGGTCCTTTATAGTGGTCACTACTCACTCTAAGTGTCTGACCACTCAGCAGACATCTGGCACCACTCTACAATAATAGTTTTCTTTGTTGGTTCTGCTAATGGACTCATGCCTTTTATGGCCCTAAATACACTGTGGTGTTGAGTGGCCTCTTCCTTTGTGGTATGCTATTCTTCTGAGTATTCCCATGCTTGCACTCCTCGCTGTTACCACACACTAGTTAAAATAAGCACAGATAATGTACACTGAAACATTCACCATTTGTCTGTTAGAGTGCTTTCATTATGTATACTCAAGCAGCAGCGTATATACATACAAGCTTCAGCGACCTATAAAAACACTAACATTTGTATACCTTTCATTTCTTGCATTCATGGTACATAATCATATACTGTACAAGAATATTATCATATACTGCATGTACAACACTTCATGAGAATTGTCAGAATGACTTCTTGTGCATGCATAACGCATGTGGCTGCAGGTTCTTCTCCCTGCAAGCAACTGAGCCACTGGGCCTGGGCGACGGTGTGAGGATGGATATTGAGAACAGGATATGCAGTGAGCACGGGCCTAGTAGTGACTCCTACACTTCAGCACAGGAGAGGGCCTATCAAGCCATGAGTCAGGTATATAGCTATCGTGCAAGAGTGTATAATAATATATAGCTGCATGCATGCCTCCATAGCATGTACATGCATGTTAGTGCATTGCATGCATGCACATGCATGTACATGTACATGCAGTGCAGGCATGTTGTATATGTCCTGCATGCAGCTGTCTATATATAATACAGGTATTCAATTCGCCTCAAGAAGCTGCATGCTGCATGCATGCATGCATGTGCTAGCTGTTATACTATATCTCCTAGTATGATCTGCATACATGGCATGGCTGTATTTAATAGAATGATGTCATCATGCACATGTATACTCATATAGCCACAGTGTCTCACTAGCTGGCCGGACCCTTCTAAGTATTCCATGGCTATAATACAGCCTCCTAGAGCTATAATACAGCCTAGTATATATATAGCTTCCTGAAACCATAATCAAAGACTACTAATAAATGTTGACACAGGTGTGTAGCAGGTGGTCTACACATGTGGAAGCTTCCTATTGGTCAGGAATAGAGTCCTTTTAAAAGCTACGTATACTGTTTCCTTTGTGTTGCAATAACAGAGAATGATTATGGTATGTAGCCACTCCAATATTCATGCATACACTATATAGGCTTCTAGGAATGCGTGTAATAGGGCACTTTAGCAGTGCTTTCATTCATGACTTGTTTGTCATGGAATAGCATGTTTGGAACACCTGCTGCACCAATCATGTGTAATGAATACTGTGTATATGATAGTGGGGTGGGGTGGGGTGGATTGGGGGACATGAACTATACAGGGGGGGTGGGGGTGGGGTGGATTAGGGATAGCTGTAGTAGCTTCTGTTGTTTCAAGTACTCTCAGTAAAAGTATATAGCAGTAGACATTGCATGAGCAGCTGTGGTCTGTTATCCATGCAGTATATATATGATAGATCAGTTTATACACACCCATGCACACCCACACACACCCACACAGACACACTACCCTGACTTTCTGAGGAGCTCTATCTACCTTCGATTCCTGAATGAGCTGGTGCACATGCTCAATGCTGCATCCCTAGACTCCCCTAAGCCACACACAGCAACACATAGACACCTAGTATCACATGCAGACTGGAGGGGGGATATAGATGACCCGGATACAATATGGCAGAGACAGCACTTACCGTACTTAGCTATATATACCATACATGTTATACATATAGCACTCACCATCTCAGTACATTGTTCAGTGAATTTTGATTTTATATGACTAAGTAAAGTACGCATGTCTTAGTAAATATCAAGTATTTGGCTTACATTCTGCACTATATAGGTTGATTGCATGCATGGTACTACTCAACAGCTATAGATACGCCATATATAACCATGTATGGTAATTGTATATACCTTTGCATGCATGTATACATGCCGATATAACCATAGCAACCATGTACCTATGTCACCCACACAGGTTGAGGCTTGGCTTTGTAGATCAGTTTGGAATGTACGTATCAGAAGTGGAACCTATCAGTAAAGGTATAGGGCTGAAATCTAGACACTAGCTACCACATGCACACATATGTATGCTCTCTGTGTCATGCATGCAACATGCATATGCTCTCTGCATGTGTCCATGCGCTTATATATGCAGATGAGCCTGGTCTCTTTGCTTGGATCGTACGTCGGCGAGAGCAAGAAGAGGTGGGCACTTTGGTGTATAATAACTAGAACAGCATGCAGCATGTTGTGTGTGTGTGTGTGTGTGGGTGTGGGTGTGTGTGTGTGTGTGTGTGTGTGTGTGTGTGCGCGTGTGTGTGTGTGTGGGTGTGTATGTGTGTGTGTGTGTGTGTGGGAGAGGTGTACATGCATGCATAATTATGGCTCTATAATTGTGACTGTTAAAGTTTCACGATAATTCCTCTGCACAGGAGCTGACTGTGAAGATAGCTGTCAACATTGTGTCTGAAGTTATGGAGTGTGTCAAGCTCGGGACGAATTTAATCACATTACATAGCTAGCATTTGATATAATTATAATTATCATTATTGGGTCGTCAGTTATAATTAATTTTTATGTCTTATTATTATGTATGTGATCATGGCTTAGAGTTAAATTTTTTTTATATATAAGTGTCTTGTGCAGTGAATTCTCAGATCTTATTACTTCCATGTGCATTGACAAAGTATTTTTAACACATAATTATTTCCTGGGGCAGTAATTTAATAGTGACCACTAAGATCGGTAACATAGAAAAATTAATTGATTGGTTTTGATAGTGTACGTGTGTAGCATGTGGCCTACGACCTTCTTGAGTTGACTAGAAAACAAAGCTATTATATAATTATACTAGTTACTGACGTTATACGTTAGCCGTAGCTAGTAGACCAGTATTGAAGATGAGTACAAAGAGCCTAGAAACCAGAGGGAGAACGCTACACGGGCGAGAGTTTGCCTTCAGAGCAGGAGACCTAGTTTTAGTGAAATGGACGGACGGGATGGTCTACTTCGCTAAGATAAAGAGAGTCGACCACAAGAGAAGAAAGTGCACCGTTGTGTTTGATGATAAGTCTCAGGATGAAGCTCACTTCAGTCAGATACACAGTGGTAATTAATTTACATGGCTATGTAAAATAGAGTGTGGCTATTGCATGCACTTAGCTAGCCAGTTGCAGTGTGTGCAGTGCATGTACAAAGCTGTACAGCAATCCTTGTGAGCTGCACTGTTCAATGATTGATGTACTTTAACAGTTGATTGTTGCTCGTATTATTAGCGATAGCTAGCTGATGGCCGCACAGATAGTTTCATTGCATTATTTTTGTAGTCAACAATAATTATACATAAATCAACAACATGTTGGATGTTGTGCATCCTACCTAATTTAGTAAATACAGACATTATTATTTGATTTTCCATGTGCAGGATATTAGGTTAAAGTATATTTCTCACGCGGATCGTTACTTAATATATTATTGGTATGCAGCCAAAGTTTTTGTATGTCTTCCCAAGGTGTGAAGTGTCATCATAACTGACACGTTGCTTAGCAATGATCATTTATCACCCCCCCCTCTGTAGTTGACGAGACAACAACGGATATCATTTGCATCAAATGCAAGAAAGATGATTCCGAGACTCCAAATGAGATAGTCCTGTGTGACACTTGTGGCATAGGTACTGATGTGTGTGTGTGTGCATGTGGGTGGGTGTGTGTGTGTGTGTGTGTGTGCATGTGGATGGGTATGTGTGTGTGTGGGTGGGTGTGTGGGTGTGTGCATGTGGGTGGGTGATTTAGTTTATTCATGAGGACCTACACACACACTAGCATCCCTAAAAAAGCACGTGGTTCCATGCATTAGGGGTGAGTGTTAATTGCTGTGAATACGAGTGATTGTCTGATAGGATCGTGAATAACCCCCCCCCCCCCCCCGTATAACATTTTGTACGCCCCTTTTTGGTACACCCACAAATAACAATTCTTATAACAAGGGGGCCTACCCTTATTATGTCTGTGTACGTTTTAATGCATTCTGGTAGCTATAAATGATGTACAACAGTGTTCCTTTAGGAACTTGTAGCATCCTGCAAGTTACATGTACAGGAGAAGAGGTATCTAGTAACAGCATAACATTGTCTCTCTCGATCTCCGTCCACAGGTTATCACCAGAAGTGCCACTCCCCCCCCATCCCGACCAGCGCTCTCAAACTGGACACTCCGTGGCAGTGTATACATTGCATACGTGGACAGAAATGCCCTTACCTGACTGAATCACTGGATGTACTGCAAAACCTCATCTCTGATGAAAGCGACAATGATGAAAGTGAAGTGGAAGCTCTTCAAGAACAGAGGAGCAACAGCAGCTCAAATGGTACCAGAAGGGTAAGTTTTACTGGTATAAACATAAAACTGATGAAGTTGCAACAGCTGTCAGCTGCCTTATCTGTAGTTCCTTGTGGTGGGCTGTGGTTTGTCTCAGAGCCTTTTTGAGGGCTAACAAAAGAGTATTTGTGTTATATGGCTGCTACTTTACCAAAATAATGTGTGCCTTTGTATGAGCTCCCCATTATTCCCAGCTCTCTGTATATGGCACCAGAGATCTTATTACATGTGTTGATTTCTGCAGTCCCTGCGTGGTGTTAAGGTGGACTCTGACCCCCGGCCACCACGTGGTGTTAAGGTGGACTCTGACCCCCGACCACCACGTGGTGTTAAGGTGGACTCTGACCCCCGGCCACCACGACTAGCAGCACCTCCTGTGGACCGAAGACGAAGTCCTCTCTCAAATGCTAATACCGTTCGACATAAACTTGCTTCCGTCGTTCCAGTTACCCCTGGTGACAAGTTGACCACACCCACTACCCTCCCGTCCCTACATGCACACACAATGGACACAGAGTGTAAATACACGCCAGAAACCACTCCAGAGTCAACTCCTGAGCCTCTTGCAGTAGGAGACAGAAAAAGAAAGAAAAAACATTCCCACGTGCACAGAAAGAAGCACAAAAGATCTTCAGTCGATGCTTGCACATTGTTTGTCACGAGACTGCCAACACCAGGAGAGCCTGTTAGACCTGACAAGGTTCAGCTGAATGGTCATGGAAGTGTTCCCGTGCTAGAGCCTAGGCCGAGGTCACTACGTGTGTCTCTGAGTATTCAAGATGATTGCGACGGTTCAGTGAAAATAAAAACACCCTCTGTCAAGTCCCCATCGCAAGCAACAAGCCAAACTGATGATATATTCCCTACTGTAACTCTGGTATCCCCACCCAAACGCAAACCATCTGTTATTTCACAAACGAGCAAAACTGTCGAGAAAGTTTTGACCCCAACTAGCAACAAACCATCCCCAGCATTCACTGCATCCCCTCTACCTTCTCAAAGCAATATTCCAGAGTTTATCTCATTCGATGACATGTTTGAATTATCCCCTACCGATAGCCATCAAAATAAACCACTCAGCCCTCCTGTGGAGAAAGAAATAATGAACAGCAACGAAACTCAATCTAAAGACATTCCTATAGTTGGCAGGGACCAACCAGTTCTCAATATTGATGTCCAGGGCAGTAAAGTGTCTGTGGTGAAATCACCTACTACTCCATCCTTTGTAGATAAGATCAGTTCACCCACAGTTATTGTACAAGCACACAAACCTCTTAATGTACAACCATTGACCACCACTCCTGGTCACCAAGGCAGCAGAGCACAAGCAGTCACCAGTACACCGCCACCTACCACCCCACCCAGTATAGCAGCAGCAACTATGAGCAACACACCACCACCTTCCACTAGTGCGACAGTCATTGCTAATACTACTAAACCAAATACGATTGTCCCTGTACACTCAAAGCAGCCTACAGCTCTGATGATGGCTAATACTGACGTGATGATACGGCCTCCAGCTAGTTCTGTTGTAACCACACACACCCCCACAAGCAGCAAGAGGCCATGGACAGATGATGTCATTATTACCTCTGTGGAGAAGAAACCCAGAGTGGCCTCTCCTTCTGAGCCAAAACCATCACCTTCTACCAAGAAGGTATGTTGTACAGAGATGGCAAACCACATCAAAGTTTGGAAAAAGTAGAGTTATGATTTATTGTGTATATTTTGTATGGCTAACAAGTGGTACATTGGTTGTTTAGGAACTAACGTTATGTGTACACGTGTGTAGTATTACTAGTGATTCTAATATTAAAGTTTTTGTGTGTGTGTATCTATCCCTTGTAGGAATTTTCATGGCAACAGCGGGCCCCACCCACTAACGTCCTCCTAAACCCCGCCCACTACTCTCTGCCAGATACTGGCCATGCTAAGAAACCCAAAATGAACTTTCCCTCTCCCACTGAGCCAAAGCCAAAGCCATCAAATTCTACTAAAAAAGTGATTTATTATTATTGTACATGACTGTATTATAGCATCTACTAGCGGTGCGTGTACATTGCCATACCAGTACTAGTTTAGATTTGTGCAATTTATTGTTGCGAAGTGATCAACGCTCACAAAGTTTGTGTATGTTTGATGCTTGCAAAACATTCTAGTAATATGCATTTTTATCTATACTCGTTATACAGGAATTTCCTGCACTGCGACCGCCACTGACTGGAATGTCCTCCCCCACAACCGTCATCCTGAGCCCTAGTGGGCATTACTCTCCCCTGTTAGAGGCTAACAAACCACAGTATGTGTACTGCGTACAACCATCACCAGGGAGGCCGCCTATCTACTTCCCTGCCAACATGATGCCTCAACCACAGAGCAGCAAGCATATTAAAGCCCCCTCCACTAATCCCCCAGTGTACTACACTAATGATGTTGTATCAGCTGCTCATGTGAATACTACTAAACCATACGCTATAGTCAATGCTCTACCTACCACGACTGGGATGGGCATGTATCCACGGCAACTCGGATCCTATGAAGGTGCTGTTATTGTCAGAAGTCCTACCCAAACAGATAAGCCTAAAACTGCAATACACACACCCCCGCCACCACCACCACCACCGCCACCAACCTCCTCTTGTGAGGGACCTTCTGATGATTTAAACTCTCACTTGCAAACTATTAACAAGAATATCAGTGCTGCTTTCACTAGTTCAAATGAAGATATGCTCGTTACAGCTTTTGAAGATGCATGGAAGAAATTCCAAGCCAATGGACCACGATACTCGTCTAAACCAGTTGCAACGGCTCGAAGCATTGCACCACCAAACGCTGAGGTTGTGCCCATCTCAGGCGCCATCCCATCAAGATTGTCGCTGGTTCGACCTGCAGGTCAAAGGCCACGAACAATTGCTCCTAAGGTTCATCGTATGTGTTCTCGTTGTGGACGTGACGCTACCTACTTGTGCTCTGGATGTAGGACAGAATGGTACTGTGGCAGGGATTGTCAGGTATGCGTGCGTGTGTGTGTGTGTGGCAGGGATTGTCAGGTATGTGTGTGTGCCATATGTATGTAACTGAAAATGAAGAGCTTTCAACAACAAATTTGCTTAATAACATCTTGTATGATTCATGTACAATAACAATGTATTTGTAGTGTTTGTTTGTGTATTAATATACTTATTGTTGTTTCATTATTAAGATTTCCTTATATTATATTTTGTGCAGCTCAAGTCATGGGACAGCCATAGTGAAACATGCAAGCACTGAACTAACTGAACTGTTGAACACCCCCCCCCCCCCATCTTATTTATGATCAAACTGCACTTACTATTTATTTTTTGTGCTAATTTTGTCTGAAATTCTGCAGTCTACTTGTTGCTTGCCTTGTTACATCAATTGTTTCAATCTACATGTACATAATAATACTGTACCATACAAGGCAGCTGTGTATAATCCCTCAAGGGCCTGATGCCCCTAGTAACCAAGTATTACCAGCAAGCATGGCTGAAAATAAGCCTCCTCCAAAGCAGTCCTCCTCTTTGGGATACTCTATTCATTTTGAGCCAGACAAGCCATGGAAGGAGTCACCAGTGCCAAGGTGTTTGAAGGACTACACTACCAAACCCATCCCCTCCAGAACTCAGCTCTTAGAAAAACAAGAGAAAGCTTTCCGTCGACGAAAGGTAGAGACCTGGCTGTAATGTGATATTAATGTGTTTATTGTTTTTGTTCAGTTTGAAGAAGTGGCTCGACAAGAGAGGATACAGGAGAGGCAAGTGTCTACTGTGACGTTTGACAAGAAAGTGAGGCCCTATCTTGAGCAACTCCAGATGTCTGGAGCCTACAACTATTAGCCAACAGAGAAGCAAACTGAAAACTAGAGCTACTATAGTCTAGCTACAGTATATAATATGTTAATATTCTCATTACACAACAAATAATAATCATATCAATGAAACGATGTCAGGTGTGATAAAAATAATAATGAGAACTTCTATGGCAGTTTGTTAGGAGGATGGTTCAATATTCCTCCAGTTCTAAAGTCTCTGTACTTGAGAGTGCCTACTGGGGCACTGCGTAAAACAGTGGCCTCCTTTTCACAGGGCTTGTCATACACAGTAGATATCAGCACATCCCTTGTCAACGGTCGCTTTCTCTGAACTCTATCCAATTTCTCTCCACGATAACTGAAAAAATATATATATAAAAAAAATTTACTAAAATAATAGCTAAATAGAGTGTGCATCCCTTACCCAAGGCCTTTCTTGACAGTTGGTAGTTGGCCATTGAGCTCCACAGGTGATGCTCTCCCCTGGTTGGAAGCCCCCACTCCTTGACCCTCCCTCCAACCAGACTGCTTGAGAACACGACTGCCAAACCCCTGCAATTAAGAGTAACTAAAATAGCTAGCATGGCACTATAATTTATATATGGTAGTGACAACATCAACACACGCACATGTTAAACACCCACCAAACAAATAATTATAATTATCACTGAGCTATTATAGCTATCAACCTACCTTGGTGTGTTTCTCAAAGCCTGCTGCAGTATTCCAAGTCTCCCTATCGTCATCCTTGCCCTCTCTCAGTCGTGTCTCCTGGGTCATATCATTCAGAGCCACTGCATCTCTATCAGCCCCACCACCAGGGTAGTAGAGTCCAGTGTCCACGTTCCAGTCATCCTCCTTAGAGCACTGCTCATCAAAATCTAGTTGAGAGAGAGAAAGACAGTCAATAGTCAGTTAGTACACACAACAAAGAGGTAGTACATGAACATAACAAATACTTGTGGAAATTGCCTACAAGTAGATTAACTCCTCTAATTAATTTAAAAACAGTAGTAAGTTCAAATAGAATTACCATTACAGATAGAAACTGTGGCAACTCTAAACATGAAATCAGTGCAAATTAGATGTTTAGTAACAACTGTCCTCTACCTCCCTCTTTCTCCTGCCAGTAGGCGGAGTCAGTATAGAACACGAGGCCACTCCCACCCTTCTCCCACACTACCTCCAGCTCCTCCTCAAATAGCCTCTCCTTATCACGCCCCTGCATGAGGACAAACGGTGTGAAGTGACAGACACATCTAAGACAGTGGCTATACTGACATGACCCTTTACCAGGTGAACTGTACACTGAGGGTATGTATTAAATGATCACTCTTTACCCAATTTGTTAATGTAACCTCACCTGTTTATCAACATCATTGTGTAGTGATTCATATCGCTCCCATTCTTCAGCATCATGGTCGTCATCCTGTGCATGTTAGAGTCTGACCTAACTTAGAACTACACAAAAATGTTAATCACTGAAATTGAACATCCAAACAGAAGTTATGGTTGGTAACCCTACATGTACCAGAGGTGTGTGTGTGTGTGTGTGTACACTCACTGATGGTATGTCATCCTCATCATGGCTGTCCTCGTCATCTTCTCTTTGTTCTTTCCGATCTCTCTCCACACTAGTCTCCCCGCTCCCAGTCCAGTTACTACGGCAACCATAGTCCATTTTGACTGCTCCATAGCGACGAGTGCTTCTACTCTTGGGAAACTCGAGTCGTAATTTCTTTATCACATGACCCGGCAGTTTACAGCTTCGTATTAAGTCCATAAAGGTCTTCAGAGGTGTACCTACATTTCCTATAGGCATTACCGCAGGAGGGTTCAGTTCTGGTAGGGGTCGAAGGTCATCCCACGGTATGGCCGATCCTGATGTTTGAGTGTCTTTATTGTCTGTTATTGTTAACGACTGGATTCGTGTTTTACAAAGTAGTACATCTCCGTTTGAGTCAAGCCAGTTCTTGTTCGAATACGCCTTGATAAAATCTGTCTCTTCCTCCACTCCAGCCTTGAGTACAACTACACAACACTTGGTAGTGGTCTCAGAGCTACTAGTACTTGCTCCACTCTTACTGTGCTCTGGGCGATGCTTATAATGGAAGCACAGGAACACACTTCCTTCAACGAGCCTGGAGAAGAAGTTCCTCAAGTCTGCCGATCGTAGAGCGGCTGGAATGTTTCCTATCAGGTAAAAACTAGAGCCACTAGAATACAGTTCTTGTTCAGCCATGATGTGCTGAATCAGCAAACATTGGAGGTCAAAGGTCTAACGGCAGCAATTATAGGGAAGGAAGCTAAGAAGGTCAAAAGGTTAATCACATGATACAATAACATACTAGTGGGCGTGACCTGTCCTCCAATCCAACCACATGCTAAACATGAATAAACTCTAACAAGCATATTATTATAGCAAAATCTAGTCTGCCCTAAGTGAGTGTTGCAAGCTACTGTACCAGTGATGCCTGGAAGCATTGAGTGCGGGATACCCGTCCGTCAGTTGCGTGGCTATGTGTGTATGGTGACCTTCACTTGCTTCTTCCTCTACCTACTGTCTGGAGTGTATCATGTTCCCTCGGCCTCACCAGCCTCAGGGAGACTGGGTAGACAGCTGTTGAGCACTCCCAGTGATGAGGAGGGAGGCAATGCCAGCAATGACAGCTGCAATGATAATGGGCTGATTATGGAGGACCTACCTGTGGACCTTGCCTCAGCACATGTACGTATGCTACCTATAAGTATTGCACTATAATATAATATAATATGCACAGACACTATGTACAGCTAGCTATTGAGCTACATCTTGCTGTATACACGATGTTATTTGATACATTGCATGTACGCTACCTAAACCCTTCAATGCACTTTATATGTGTGTTTCAGTACAGCTATAACTGTACATGTATAAGTATATAAAATAATGATGTTATTATAATTTTAACTGTATATACATGATGTTATTTGTTACTTTTAGCTGTATATATGCACGCTATAATGCCTCTGTGTGTACACAGTGTTCGGACCTTCACGATCTTAGTAGCAACTCTTCAGCGTGTGTGTTTGTGACGTGTGTGGAGAGCTGTGGCTCTGAAGAGGGTATCATTGACTATCTCAACTTCATTTATTGTCAAATGCCCTTCAACCTCATACCCCTCGCCATGGTGATATTGGTGAGTGGTGTGTTTTAGCCCCTCCCCCCATCACTCTCCCCCTTTGCCATTGTACAGTACAACCACTTATGCCTGACTGTACTATAATCCAGTATCTTTGCACTGATTGTTAACACTGTGTATGTGTTGTCCTATCAACACTGAAACTGTAGAATGTCAGATAATTATGTCTGTTATTGAATACGTACGTGCTTACAAGATTCTCAGTAACCCCAAAGTGTATATTACTTATACGCTTGATTATACGCACTGTCTGCATTTCCTCACTGTCTGCATTTCTCCCACAGTTTGTTTGGCTGATATTCCTGTTTGTGGTGTTGGGAGCTACAGCAGAGGAATAGTAAGTACTGCAGCTGTTGTATTCTATAGTCTGTATTAGGAGCACCCCCTCTTAGTGTGTACACAGCCATTGTCTACACCAGTCTACATGTACATGTAGGTGCTAGTAGGAGCACCCCCTCTTAGAGTGTACACAGCCATTGTCTACACCAGTCTACATGTACATGCTAGTATTGCATTCACTGTGATTTGTATGACTACTTCAAACAACTCAGCAATGTATTAGGTATAGCCCCTTTACTTTGTTAATTAGTCTCGCAATACCACAAGCCTTGATTGGATTAATTTCAACCCTCCTCTTCCAGTTTTTGTCCTGCCCTCACGGTGATGTCACAAGTGTTGCGACTCAACCAGAACATAGCTGGAGTGACATTGCTGGCGTTTGGTAATGGAGCTCCTGATATATTCAGCGCCATCTCTGCCATCAACCAACCAGATGATGAGAAGGCCAGCCTTGCTGTGGGAGCACTCTTTGGTAGGTGGGGGGTCTGTGTGTGGGGGGTGGGGCTAAAGCTTGGATGATAGTATAGTTAATGTCAACTAACAACTAATAATCAATTGTTTGTTCCATTGGATTTTTTCTAACCCCCCCTCCCACACACTGGCAGGTGCTGGTATCTTTGTGACTACGGTGGTGGTTGGAGCTGTCACCATCACTAAGCCCTTCTCACTAACCCAGCGACCATTCTTGCGTGACATCATCTTCTACATGTCAGCCGTGTTCTGGACCTTTTATCTGCTCTGGACCAACTATGTCAGCATATTTCATGCGGTTGGGTTCATCTCTATGTACATAGTGTACGTTGTCGTGGTGATAGTGGGTCGGTTCTCCTACCAACGCTACAAGAAATGGAGAAATATTAAACGAGCTGGCACTGGGGATATTCCAAGTAGGTCATGTGATAGAGAGAGTAGGTCATGTGATTAGGTCATGTGATAGGGGAAGAGGCTGCTACTATAGTCTGCTAGTGCAGCAACTCTACAGTGCAGTGTGTACATGTAGGTATCCTTGCACTTTAACCTCTGAACTCTACGTGTATACTTTATCCTGTGTACTAACACACACAGCCGCCCCCGCACACACTCACATAGCCCCCCACACACAGCCGCCCCCGCACACACTCACATAGCTGCCGCCCCACACACACAGCTGCCCCCGCACTACCTGAGGGCAAGGAGCTGGATTCCTCTAGTGCTAGTGCAAAGCGATCAACTAGTATGTTCTCACACCTCCCCTCCCCGGACATTGGCGGCTCTATACAAACATCCAGCGAGGACGTAGAGGAGATAAAGAGAGAAAGAGACGATCCAAAGAACTTTCAGATACCCAGTCTCAGTGTGTCCGAGTCCTCAGGGGTCATAGGTCACGGCATTCAGATTCAAGTAATTGATGAAGACGATGAAGAGGAGGAAATAAACGAAAACACAAAACTTCTTATTCGGCCCGGCAAAGGTGATTCATTGGCATTCTGTACTACAAGAGTTCTGGTGATCCAAATTCAATAATTTTATGATTTTCTAAAAGCTTAGAAAGAGACCTTTCAAATGATGTGTTTTAATCCACAATTTCATTGGGGCCCTAATTTGTCATTTTTCGGCCTTGGACCATGGGCTATTATTCATGGTATTGCCAGTTGGCAAATATTTTTAACTCTCAAATATGAACTTTGATAACATCATTTAAAAGGTCTCTTTTTAAGCTTTCAGAAAATCATAACATGTTTGGCATTGGATCAACGATACTAAAGTAATGGTTGTTGAAAGAGTCCCCGAACCATTGATTGAAATGAGGGGGGGGGGGTTGTAGTTGAATATCTTTAAACAGCCATAACTTTAGGAACAATTATCCAATGTCAAAAATTTTCTGATTTTCTGAAAGCTTAGAAAGACACCTTTCAAATGATGTGTTTTAATCCACAATTTTGTCGGGGCCCTAATTTGTTATTTTTCGGCCTTGGACCATGGGCTATAATCCATGGTATTGCCAAGTTGGCAAATATTTTTAACTCTCAAATATAAACTTTGATAACATCATTTAAAAGGTCTCTTTCTAAGCTTTCAGAAAATCATAAATTTGTTGACATTGGATTCACGGAATTCAAGTTGTGGCAGCTGAAAGAGTCCCCAAATCTCTATTGCAATACTTTGCAGGTTAGATTTTCCATTGCTTGTTCCCTTGTAGCTCGTGAGAGGGACATGACGGGAAGTTTACCCTCTGGGTTCCACGCTGGAGGGGAGAGCTTAGCCCCACCCACTTCTCGTAGACGAGGGGCGTCTGTTGAAGCTCCAACTGATGAGTACTCGTATGGTGCAGTTGTTAGGCCAGCAGCATATGGTCGACCAAAGAAGATGAGGAAGACACTATCAGGTACACTAGCACACACACACACACACATACATACACACTCCACACTCATCACCCCCTCACTCCACACACACTCCACACACCCACACAGGTGCTCTGGATATAACGGAGGAGGTGGGTGCGGCTGTGGGGATACCTCACTTGTCTCAGGTGTGGGAGGAGGTCCATCGCAGTCACAGCAGATCCAGGAGCGCCAGCATGGTAACATTATAGACAAGCAAACAACGTATAAAATAAGCATATTGGTGTCTTGGGCTCATTGTAATTATTATAAAGTTAATGATAGACCTCTCAACTACGTACATGTGTAGCTACTAACTAAATGGATCTGTTAGTTTGGAAATTGGTTGGTCCAAACTAAAGACTAAAGTTACTCCACAGTTGAGTGAACGGCCAGAAGAGACAGAGAAGGAACCATTACTGGCAGAGGACTCTTCTGACGAGGACGAGCAGAACCCTCTTGTTAATCTCAAGATAAGAAGACGTCATCCATTTATCAAGATGCTACTAGCCCTCTGGCCATTCGGGGAGTCGTTCAAAGAGTTGGGTATCCTGGGAAAGATTTATGAGGTCTTCAAGGTCAGTAATTTCTAGTATACCTATTGTTCTCCAGTAATCTCCTTGTATTCCCTAGTAATCCTCTGACCCCTCCCACTAGAGTCCAGCCAGTTTCTTCCTATCCCTGACGGTGCCAATGGTGGATAGGAACGAGGACGACCACAACTGGAACAAGTGGCTCAACGTGGTGCACTGTGTCACCTCTCCAATGTTTGTCATCCTCATCATCAAATGTGAGCTGTTATAATAGTTCGTGTATCTCTCTATGTGTGTGAGAACAGCTATGGGGTTAAATAAAGCATCTTTAAACGGCCATAACTTTTAGTTCCGTTGGTACAATAGCATACATTTTTTTGATTTTATGACAGTTTAGAGAGAGACTTGTGTTAAAATCCAAATGTCTATTTTTCGCCTGTTTTACCATGGCCTATGTATAAGCCCCCCCCCCCCTCTGTCTCTTCAGATCGCTTCTACCTGATTGGCGATGTATTCCCTGTGGCAGGAATAGTGCTGGTCTTCAGTCTCATCTGTGCAATTATTGTTGCTCTCACTTCAAAGAACGAGAAGCCTCCAATTTACCACTGTGTGAGTGATCAGAGCTCTCTTAAATTTGTGATTATGTCCTTCCAAGTATATGCTACGTTTGTACGTATAGTTGCTGCAGTGTGTTTATTGCAGTCCACTGTTTATTGACTCTCTGTTCCTATCTGCAGATATATGCGTGGGTGGGGTTTGTTGTTGCCGTGGTGTGGATATACAGCACAGTGAATGAGATTGTCAATCTTCTACAGGTACTTCCTCCACCCCCTTTAAAATAACCTCATTTGACCTCTGACCCTGCAGGCATTTGGCCTTGTGGTACATCTCTCCGAGGGTATACTGGGACTCACACTATTAGCCTGGGGCAATAGCATCGGAGGTATATAAGCAGATCACATGACTATAACGTGATCATACATTACCCCCCCCCCCCACACACACACACACAGACGCAGTGTCCAATGTAACGATGGCCAAACAAGGGTTTCCACGCATGGCTATTGGAGCATGCTTTGGAGGACCTCTACTGAGTATCCTTTAAATATATCAGTACATGCATGTATGTGTATGTGTACAATCATGCTGTTGTTCTTTCCTTAGTTGTCACCTCCTCAGACATTCTCCTTGGTATTGGGTTAGGCTCTATCATCAAATCTCTAGGTCGTGAGGGGTTCGCCTTCAAGGTGAGAGTACCAGCACGCATGCTATGTTATGGTTAGGCTTTGTGTGTGTGTAGTGTGTGTATAGTGTGTGTAGTGTGTGTAGTGTGTGTGTAGTGTGTGTAGTGTGTGTATAGTGTGTGTAGTGTGTGTGTAGTGTGTGTGTAGTGTGTGTATAGCAATGGTTGACATTTGTAGTATAATAGCAAGTACCATTATAAGAAAAGTGGTGCTATACTCACACACACACACACACACACTGCCCCCCACACACACACACACTGCCCCCCCCCCACCCCCACACACACACACACTGCAGTTGTACTTCACCCAAGTGGAGCTGCTAGCGTCTCTATTCTTGCTGCTCAGTTTATCCTGTTCTCTGGTTGTCCTCTTCATCCTAAAGTTTAGACTCAAACGAGCATACGGAGTGTTCCTCATACTCATTTATGTCACGTTTTTAACTGTGGCCATTTTGGCCGAGGCTAAGGTGTTTCAGATTGTCATACCTGGAGTCATCACTGTTGCCTAGAGTAGACTAGCACTGTGTTGTTACTTGTGTGTGTTTGTTTTTATGTTTTGTGTGCGAATTCTGATTGCAAAATAGCGAATTAGTATAGCCTCTAAACAAGACCGCGGCTCTCATTTGAACAAGGCCTACCGCCAAATCGTAACTATAGAGAAAAAACGGCCTCGGAACTGGTCCGGTAATGACCATGTGAGCTGCAGAAGAGGTCAAAGTTCACTGGTAACAAGTGCTCCGTTGTGTTTCAAGTACGTGGAGATATATCTATAAGAAGTCCACTCATATATATCAGGAGGTGAGGCACACATAGTCAGAGCTGTACTATAAACTAGGATACAAAACCTGTGTGTAGGGGTCAAAGTTCATTCACATTCTACAGAATGGCTGGTGGGGGATTTGAGTTTTCCCCAGCAATGACGATGCTACGACGTAACAATCAGTTTCAATTCAGTCAGCGAGATCCTCACAATCTCTCAACACTCGCTAACCTGTTTGACACGCTCACCGTCGAGTGCAGGTACGTGTGGGGTGTGTGATAAGTGTGGGGTTGTGTGGTGTGTGGGAAGTGTTAACCACACCCACCCACCCCCTGTGCAGTGGAGTGTTGGTGCAGCCACAATGGAAGCATTTCAGACACATTCAAATGATCAAGACAGATCAGATCCGTCTCAGTAATGGAATATGGCGCTCCTGGCACCTGCAGTGTGAGTTGTGAGGAGTGTGTGGGTGTGTGTGTGAGGGGGCATGCGATTGTGTCAGTTGATTGGGTATTGTTAGTATTGTACAATGTGCAGTGTCTTGTGCACAGAAGCAGCTGACACAATGTTTGGAGTTGAGGAAGTAATCTAATTATGTTGTACTCTATTGTTTGGTTGCACACACACACCACCCACCCACACACTACACACAATTAGTGAAGGCCACACGCACACACACCACCCACCCACACACTACACACAATTAGTGAAGGCCACACGCACACACACCACCCACCCACACACTACACACAATTAGTGAAGGCCACACGCACACACACCACCCACCCACACACTACACACAATTAGTGAAGGCCACACACACACACACACACACACACAGTTCAAAAAAGACGTGTTCCACAGTTTTGTCGGTTTGATATTGAGCGAAAGTTGGACCACCACAAGAGACAAGCGGTAAGGCTAGTATATCCATGAGATCACATGACACACACACACCCACACACTCGTTAGGCCGTGGTATTAGAAGGCAAGTATTGGAAGCGGGAGCCGTCAGCCGTAGCCTCCGAGTACAGGAAATGGAGAATACATTACCACAGGAAAAATGTGAGTTATTCAATGGACCCTCCAAATATTGACAGTTATCCTTCCCTCATTCCTCCTTGTGTAGAAGACCCGTGGCCCTGACCCGTACCTGGCTGAGGTGATAGAGAGAGCACTGACAGTGTTTGTGAGTGTGTGCACTGTGTTGTATAACTGCTTTACTTTGTCTGTACATGTAGGAGGAGCTTCAGAGTAAACCACACCCACCATACACCCACTCTATGGATACAGCAAGAATGCCAATCAATATTCCGGACATTTTTGATCCTGTTTTCTCGTTCATGGACACCTCCCCCTCCATTGACGACCCCAACAGTAAGCCACACCCCCTTACTGTACGCTGACCTGACCTTTAACCCCACACCAGGGCTAATTGGCTTCCAACAGCCTAAGCTTGACATGCTCAACCCCATGCTTGATGATTTCCTAAACAGATTGGAGCCCATGGACGGTAAGTGTGTGCATCGTATTGTGTTTTCTTGAACGGCTATTTTTGGGGAGGTACCTTTGAGTGCCCGTAACTTGAGTGAGAATTGTCCAATTTCATAATTAAAAATTTCGTTTTGTAGCCCTTTGAATGGCCTCTCTAATGGACTACAGATTGCTATATACCAAAAATACATGTACATGAGCATAATGGTCAACTCTCTGTCTCTGTCTCCAGTTGTTCTCCCACGTTCTATGGGTGGGTCCTTTTACTCGACAGCTCAACAACCACTACCACATGCCTCACCTATATTTGGAGCTCCGAGTACCACACCACCCCCCACTTATCACACATCTTACACACCGCCCCCACAAGTCGACCCCTTCACAACCTCACAGCAACAACAGAGTTTGTCCCCGACAGCATTTCTGAACATGCCTTCTGCTGAAAACAGACGTGGAAATCTCAATATCGGAGAGCTGTCTAATTACCCGATGAAGGCGGAGCCAGTAATCAATTCAAGATCGCCCAATCAGAATAGTTACTCGTTGCCAGGTTACCAGCAGCAAGGAAACGAACCGTTCTCTACTATGAACAATAACCCTATGACATCATCAGAGGATATATTTAGTATTCAAGCGTCTTTACAGCATAAAGTGGACGATATGGAGGGGGCGTTTGAAGTCACCCCTCCACAGCTCACGCCCCCACCACGCCCTCACGTCCCCACAAGGCCCACACCCGCTGATGCATTTAAATTTCCTAACACGTTTACATTCTCTCAAGCCAATCAGTACACTCCTTCCAGTCACATGACCAGCTCTCAGGATCACATGATGGAGCAGCCGTTTGTTCGTGTGTCTAGTGCCGGCAACCTTGGGGTCGTGACCTCATCACCTGTACCTCGGACACGCCCCCCTCTCGAGCGCGGAAAAAGTGAACCAATCAACCGTCTCCGCGCACAAGTACAGAAGCTGAGTGCAGAACATGACAAGCAAATCCAAGAAATAGACAAACAAAAGAACTTTGCAGAGCGACAATATTCCGAGTTGTTACAAACGGTTATGGAGCAAATGTCATCTGCGGGGAAAGCATCAGAGCAGCAGAAACAAATGCTACAAACTGTTCTGTCTGATCCAAGCCTTGTGAACATTCTACGTGATGTATTGTTGACCACACCCGGCCCTGGCGGACAGGAAGTGGGTGGAGCCTCGGCTAAGATGTCTCTGGAGGAGGTGCATAGAGGGGGTGTGGCTAGTGACCTCTCCTCCCCTCCAAACGTGGTCTCTCCTAACGAGGTAGTGATTTATATTAACTTATTCTAGTGTGCCAGCATTGTACAAGCAAGTTTCCATAGCGATCTTATACAGCCCCATACGTACATGTGTTAGCTTTAAAAAAAATGGATCACCAGAACTACACAATTGTATGTAATGTGCTCATGCGTATAACTGCACCTTTACCATCCTCAGGTACCTGACTATCAATTGCTCATGAGTGGTGGTTCGACCACGCCCCTTCATCCCTCGACCACTCCCCTTGGTCCTTCCCCCTACTATCTGTCTGGTAGTGACACTGAGACCACACCCACTGGACTAGCAGGCCTACGAGTGAAACCGTCTCGTAAACTGAGTGGGGATGAGAAGGAAGTGTATAGAGAGCTGAGGAGACAGTCTCACATCAGTGCAGAGCAGAAGCGTCGTGGGAGCATCAAGGTGGGTGTGTGTGTGGGTGTGTGGGGGGGGCTAATGTGCTAAGCTTTGATGTGTAGTTGTGTGCCTATAGTGTGTTGGAATAGGTTAATTATGTGCATTTTTTTCTGTCCACTATAAAGTGAATTTTAAATATGGTTCTTTGCTTCCTCCACACACGTACAGCAAGGGTTTGACCACCTCCAGAGCCTCGTAGTGAACCTCTCCTCCTACCCCAGCGGCAAGGTCAGCAAAGCAGTCGTCCTGGAGAAGAGTAAGCCATCCCCTCCCACACACACACACACACACACACACACACACACATGTATATAGGAGGATGTATAATTATTGTTCATATATAGTCTTGGTGATTTACCCTGAAATGGGACTGTTAGCTAACTTTGGGTTCTTCCCTTGCAGCCATTGAGCACATCCACCACACTCACGTGGTGCGGGATGACAGGGAACGTAAGACACAAGCTCTACGTAAAGAGATAGAGGAACTGAACACGGCCATTGCTCAATGTCAGGAGATGTTGCCAGCTTCAGGAGTCCCAGTCACCAGACAGGTGGGTCTGACAAATATCACCTTATATAGTGGAGAACATTAATTTTAACTTTTAGCATACTGTACTAGAATTTCTGTACGTGTTAGTATAGTTCCTTGTGACAATAATAACAACTTCCTCCAGAGGCTTGACGAGAACAGACAGAGGTTCAGAGAATACGTGCAGAGAAGGACACAGCAAAACTACAAGTTCTGGATTGTATCTGCCCACTCATTACTCCTTCAGCACATTACCATATTATTTGGCCTGTATTATACAGTGTGCATGTGTGTATTTAACTGTTGTGTTCTCCTTGACCATTGTGTGCTCAGTTTGGCATCATCCTTGGCCAGCTGTTTGATACCTACAACAGCACAGTGTCCACTGGCAGTGTGGATGAGTTGTGTAGGACAGTGCTCACCTGGTTTGAACAAAGCTGTACCCTACCAGCCCTCAGACCCAGTAAGGGGCTCGGGGGGGTCTAATTACATTTTCTTTCTCTAAGACTGTTGCTTTTGTCTCCAATAATGAATAAGTACCTTCTTGTCTAAGCCCTGCAGTCTAACAGCACAGTATCCTGTATCATGCATACATTGTTCATTGCTGCTATATACAGCTTTCAACAACCCCTACACTACTGGAGCTATCATTGCCTGTATTTCTTTCCCCTGCAGTTGTGATGACTAGCCTGAGAGAGCTGAGTCAGAAGACAACCATTTTAACGGACCCCTCCCAAGTGCCCCGACAGCTGGCTCAGTACGCACAGGCAGAGTTACAGAGACAGAGACAAGAACAAGAGAAAGCAAGAACTACACGATTCTCATTCAGCTAGCATTACCTACAGTGAACCTTTATTCCCATGCTTTTTGTGTTGATTTGTCTTGTCTTTTGTAATGCACATTATCATGTACTGCTGACTTCATATCACAGTATAATTTATATGCTTTTTTGAGAGAAAAATATTATACAATCATAATTAT
The DNA here is from genome assembly GCF_963675165.1 of Halichondria panicea. Taxonomy (NCBI): domain Eukaryota; kingdom Metazoa; phylum Porifera; class Demospongiae; order Suberitida; family Halichondriidae; genus Halichondria; species Halichondria panicea. The sequence continues at coordinate 6,882,375 of NC_087384.1, read as the reverse complement.
CACAAATTATTGTAGACCTGCTACTGATTGACAACAATAACAAAATAATAATAATAATGATCAATGAATTAAAAATATTAATGAGTCTATTATTACAATTTACAATGCAAGTAGTTCAGTTTTCATGTATTTAATGATCCGACAAATCTCCTCATTTCTTGATCAGCTTCGTCCACACGCCCACGCTCACACTCCAGCTCCCCTGGCCTCACAGCCCTCACAGAGAAGCACTTGACCACACCCATCTTGTCGTCCCAATGGCCCACCACCCTATACCCGCCACCAGCAGCACTCAGAGGGGGGAGGGAACGATCTATCTCCCAGAAGTGACAGTCAACTGGTCCGTCTGATGCCTGTATAGTGAATTGCTTGCATCCATGACTCACTGAGCTCACTCCAGGGCTACTCAGTTTACCTAGAGGGTACACACAAGAATAAATAACTGTGATAATAGTAGGGGGACTTCTTAGATACCAAATATTTCAAAGAGTAGTGGAGTGTGACTCTTGTAGGTGGCCCAGTGTCTCATGCCTCGGGCAGTGGCTGTGAGCAGTCGGAGGGAGGGCCGCCCACGCCTACTGGTATCCTTGGCAACGACTTGTCCAGTCTGGGCACTCTGTGTGTAGGGTTTTGTATGAGGTGTGTGTATAGTATGATTATTATACATACATAACTATATGCCTGCTATAGTGTGTTTGTACATGTACACACAAACATGCAATGTTGTAGGTATCATTACACACACAGATATACGTACGTGTGTTTTGCCAGGTTCAAACGCTTTCCCAGTAGCTGTTTCTCCCACACTGGAGTGACTAGGAACTTGTGTCTTTGATGGAGGAGGGTTGGGAACAGTTTGCTGAGGTCGGCGATATGGAGTACTAGTGAAGTTGCTCTGCTGTGTGAGAGGGTTTCCTTGTGGCTTTGCTTGTTGTTGGTATCTCTGAGCTTGGTGTGCGTACGATTGAGAGTTTGTTTCTGGGCCCTTTTGATACGATTTTTGATAAGATGAAATATCGGTAGACTTCGTTTGGTATCCTGTAGGAGCACGTTGTTGATACGCAGTGGTAGGGCCTTGCTGATAACCACTGGAACTTTGCTGATAATTACTTAAATTTGGTTTAGAGCCACTAGAGTTTTGTTGAGAATCGCTTGATTTTTGTTGGAAAGTAGATTTGTAATCGGTTATGGGGAATTGCTTGTACTCAACTTGTGCCGCTTCTCTCAGCCCAGAAGATTGTCTGTAGCTTGTACTTGATGGATAGTTGGTAGACGAATTGTCTGGTCTAGAATAACTTGTAGAATGGTTTGGTGTTTGTTGATGTGCACGTGTAAATGATGGGTCTTGACGAGTGTTTGTTGGGTGGTGAGTGTAGCTGCGGTTCTGAGCAGCAGGATAGTTTTCTTGAGCTCCATAGTTTGTCCCTGATGCTGGCTGCCTGTTGTAGTTATGTCTGCAAGAAGGAAAATATCAGTGAATTGAGCAAAAATGTATATTGCAACTTAGGTCCTACTCATTGCTCCATTGCTTTTGTGGAAGCTGGTTGGAGTGTCCAGGATGAGCTACAAGCGCTAGTCTTGGACGCTTGCCCCTATTGAAGATTGGAACAGGAGCTTGTCTTTTCTGTGCCATCCTTTCTCTGCTGCCGCTTTATGCATGCATCAGCAAACAGTTGATCACTAGGCAACATTATCATCTAAATGTACATGTCATGTGTCTTTTTTACACCAAAAAACCCACAAAATGAGATAAAAAAAGCATGATCATTTCTTTACTTTATAACTATACCACGTACGTACACAGCATAAAATCTATGGCTATGTACGGGAGCGTATGAATGTTATTAATATACATGAACATGACTAAATCTTAGACTTCAGTGTGACCATAAGCAAAAGAAATGTCTCTAGTCACTAGTGGATTATTTTGATTGAGATTGTCTACCATGGCTTTTCCGCTCTCCAATCTTGCCTCCATTAGCTGTATCTTCTTCTTTGATACAGATCTGAAGAAAACCACAATGAAGGGTGCAGCTATCAGTGATAGAACAAGGACGACGGCTAGCGTTGCAATTCCAATCCAGTAGCGATCAGGTTGTGTGTTTTGATGAGGGAAGAATTTGACAAATGCTACAAATACCAACTCCAACAGAAACAACAGAATGCCCACAATGTTAGACAGGTACCACACCAACTGTACTGGCCATGTGTGCCCTCGGGCAATGGACGAAGAGAATAAAAACTGAGGTTGATGAATAGCTGCTTCCAATTCTGGTAGCAAGCGAGTAGCAATAACAAGAGAAAAGAGGTGTACAAATATGAGTAGGGCAGTGATCATTGTGAAGGGGATGAGGATGGCAGTTGGAGTATCGTTGTTTAGCTCCACTTCAACCATAGCAACCTGTACAATAAAAACTTCAGTCAGTTTTATACATTAAAATTTAGGTGTGATATCTAAAATTATTATGCAGCAATACCCCATAAAATGAATGTGTACACTTGCACTACACTATAGCATCCACTCACCAAAGCAAACCCAGCAAGCAATGTTGAAGTACCTAGTGAAGACTTCACTCTGGACTTACTCAGTAATAGAACATGCATCTCATGATCAAAGTCTGAATGAGATTTCATTCCTCCAGCTAGGGGACTATGATGTGGAGTAGCCATTATACAAGTTAATAAGTTAACAAATGTGCTTTAATTAGAAGCACACCCCTCCCCATTAATTTTCATACATATAAAAAAGGAAAGTTCGTGTATTAAAAATACAAATGTAATGGCATTGATAATAAATGGAAAGTGATTCTTTTAGGCAATGTGGTGGCTTTTAGAAAAGCCGTTTGTTTGAGAGTTCAAATGGTGAAGATCTAGGCCCTCTCGCCGCGGATTCTCCTGGCCAGCTGGATATCCTTGGGCATGATGGTGACACGCTTGGCATGGATGGCACACAGGTTGGTGTCCTCAAACAGTCCAACCAGGTAAGCCTCAGATGCTTCCTGAAGAGCAGCCACAGCAGAGCTCTGGAACCTCAGGTCGGTCTTGAAATCTTGGGCAATCTCACGGACAAGCCTCTGGAAGGGTAGTTTCCTGATGAGGAGCTCGGTAGACTTCTGGTAACGTCTAATCTCACGGAGAGCGACAGTTCCGGGCCTGTAACGATGAGGCTTCTTCACTCCACCAGTAGCTGGGGCACTCTTGCGAGCAGCTTTGGTAGCCAGTTGCTTCCTTGGAGCCTTTCCTCCAGTGGACTTTCTTGCAGTCTGCTTGGTACGAGCCATTGCTTCTTTGCGTATTCGAGAGAGAGAGAATTAAACTTGAAAAGATGAGATGAATGATTCCTCCTTGTTGTTGGCAGCTTTTATTCTCTTTTTGCCCGCCATAAAATTAAATTCCTTACTCTGATTGGACCGTAAATTCCTAGCCACTTGATTGGCCAGTTATAAATTGATCCTCTTTGGGTGAAGCTCAATCAAACCGTAACTTGGAGACGTTAAATTCATGTAATATTGTAATCAAAAAATCCCCAGTTAGATGGGCGTGGCCTACATCTAAAGCTACAACCTCCTCCCACTTTTTTTGCAAGGAAAACACTTACCTTATAACTAGCTATACGATGGCGAAGAATCAACGTCTGTAAGCGATTAAAGATAATGCAAGACACAGGGAACGGCAGTCTTGATGGAGGATACTCTGAAGAAGCGGATATATCATTCATCAGAACTGTATGTGCGAGGATTGCAAGCGCAGCGTGCATAAATGAGCAACCACATGGCATGGCATGGAAAATCACTAATCTAATTATCCATGCATCCATCCATCCATAACACACACTGATAACAGGAAGATGTCATCTGTCTGTCCTGTACTGGTGGAGACTCTATGAGACGTGGCTACCTAGCTGCCAAGGGATTCGGCTCCCAGCTGTGTCACCTCATACCAGAGCCTCAAAACCAGGCAAGCCACTGAAGTGCTCCTCTGAGGTGTTGTGTACATACCCAGTGTGTGTGTGTTTGTGCAGGAATCGTGTGAGCTGTGGCGATGCATGTTTCAACTAGAGGACGCCATGTCCGTCCATGCCATGTACACGCACGGCATGAGCAAAGAAAAGGTGTGCTTAACATAGCTGCGTCTACATTTCCAATTATTATTATTATTATTGTATTAAATGACTTGAGTTTATATGACAGTTAATTAGTTAATGGATTTTTTTCTTTGATGTAGAGGGGAGGCAGTCGTAAGATCTTGATGTACGGCCATGCTGTGCTGTTGAGACATGTCCCTGCCAAGAGGCTCCTCAGCTGCCTCACTACCTCACCTGGTAACGATAAGATGGCCTATGATATTGGCTTCACAAGACGTGGAGAAGGTGAGGGCTAGTACTATGTATACAGTGTGTAGTAATGGAGATCATGTAATTAGCTTCTGCATGTCATCTATGAGGAAGTGTTATCTGTTATCAGGCAGTGTCAATGAAAATGTAGAGTTATGCAAGTTACAAACAATCTTTGTTATAACACTTCTAACCACCAGTGTATTTATATTGTTGTACTCTTATGCCTTGTCCTGCTGGTACACACACAGGGTCACTGAGTGAGAGCGAATGGTTCACTGTTCATCCGTCCTCTAGCCAGCGCTCTGAGGGAGAGAAGGTCAGGCTGCTCTCGTTACTATTGGCAACCCGATACATAAGTATATATGTATCATGTTGTCCAATTTGTCAAACTTTGACACTTCTAGGTATTCTCACTATGTTGCCAAGGCTTCAACAATAGTTTTGAAGTGGGCTTTTGAAACTGAATGAAGGCATACAAATGATGTATAGCAATTATTATGTCTTTCTAACTGATGTATTGTCATGGCAACTAACACACAGGTCAGAGCGGGTGACGACATATTTCTTGTCAGTGTCTCCAATGAGAGATACTTGGTGAGCTCATAACTAGTGCAGCAACAATGTCATTGTACAAGTACAGACAGTGTTCTTATCATGATCTATGGCTTTATCATTATATACTAGTAGGACAGAAAGTAAATGTAGTCATTCTTGTAAGGTGTTAACTATGCTTTGTTGTTTCTATTATGATCTATAGCTTAATTATCATAATCTTTATTGTAAGCTTACCTGTGTTATTGTTATTGTTTTCTATCTAGAGTGCTGAAACATCATTCTTCCATAGTACCGACATCGATCCATTTGCCAAGAAGGTTAGTTAAACACCAACGTACACATGAAAGATATTTCGAGTCCCTCCACTGTACTTCATCGAGCAGATATATTAATTTCCACTGTGCACGCAAGCATTGTAACCACACCATCCCCCCCCCCCTACAGTTGCCGCTAGTCCACGCGTCCTTCCACCAGTGTGTGTGGAGTCTCCACATCATCTCCTCTGGTAGTGCTAAAGAGGCTGCTGTTGGTTATGTCAATGGTGGTGACGTACTGAGACTGGTACATCGTAACAAGAACAAGGCGTGTTTGACGGTGGGGGCACGAGACTGTGACCTCAGTGTCAAGCTACCCGTACCTACCAAAGCGTGAGTACAATCAGACACACTCACAACAACTAGCAATTCATTCTTAGAACCAACATTTACTGTGCAATGAAAAACTGTTATTCTACATTAATATCGCAATTAACTCTAGGCAATTCTTACTCAAGGATTACACTTATTCCAATATCTTTATTAACCGTTACCCCATACACACACACCACCCACACCACACACACCCACACCACACACACAGTGATGTTCGCTACGAGGCCCTGGAGGACAAGAGTCACCTTCGTTCCCTCTGGAGAGTGGAGCTCTTTCAGATGAAGTAAGTCCTCCTCATTCTATGTGTGTGTATGTAGCCTTATAACTCTGCATACCAATCAAACTAGAAGACCTTGAACAAATCTGACAAAAGGTTTTAATGGTTTTCAGTAAATATGCCATGTACATGATAGAGCTCTCTAAGAGCTACAGAACTAACTTGTTGATATTGGAATTGATTGCTCTAGACTAAAATTAAGTAATGGCCTTACAAAGGAACCGTTTATTTATATTGGTTATATTGACTTCTCTGTGCAGGTTTGGTGGAGGATTCACCAGCTGGGGTCAGCCATTCAGACTTAAGCACTTAGTTACGGGCAAATACCTCGCTGTCAAGACACGCGGCACAGATATGTTTGAGGGCAGCAGTGGTGTGGGCGGTGTAGCTCGGAGCAATAGTTGGGGTGTAAGGCGTGAGGGGGCGGAGAGACTGTCTCGTGAGGGTAGTGGTGTGGGCGTGAAGAAGAGCTCTGGCAAGGGACATTGTAAGCAGCAATGGTCTGTGTGTTTAGTGGACCCCTTGGAGGCAGAGAGGGACCTCACTGCATTCTGCTTCTCCAAGACAACAGTGAGTATGCTAATAATTTAAATTTTTATCATACTAAATTTAACCCTTTCAGTTCCAGCCATCATCGTTACATGGGGTGTGGTCTCGTCCCACTGTTGACAATATGGGTATACCAAAGGTCTGTTTTGGAGACTCGGAGGTCTATTTAACGCACATTAGCACTCGGAGGGTGGTGGGCTGCTCTGTGTCGGAGCGACGACCAGGGTCGGCTAGTAGCGGGTGTCATGGTGCTGCTCTACTGGGGTGTGAGCTGAGCAGGATGTTTGCCTTCACTGTGACGAGGGCCTCGGAGGAAGAGGAGGGTGCTGCCACCATTGTAGAGCGGGCACACGGGCACATGAGACTCTTTATACACAAGTAACAGAAGTTTTTATTAGGACACTGCCTTTGACATAATTATTGTAGTTGATGTAAATTACAGTGACCAGAAAAAATTTGCCCTCCAAAAAATGTGTGGTGATACAATCTTATGATTAAGAGTGGCGCTGTAATTATAATCAAGTTCAACTATACCATACCTGTACCCCCCACACAGAGTGTTCATACTCACGCTTGTACCCCCCACATAGTGTGATAATGAGCAGCTCACGTGTGAAGAGCCCCCACCTGGAGATGGAGCTAGCCGAGGTCCTCACACAGCTACTCTACTATTTCAAGAGCCCCTCTAAAGCAGAGCTATCTCACGAGGACTACCAGAGAGAGGTGGCCGTGTTGAGACAAAGACAGGGACTCTTCAAGAAGCAAGGAGCACTGCAATACACACTGTCAGTCATTGTGGAGATGGCCAAGGCTAGAGCTGACAGCAAAGTCACCAGTCTGTTATACCAGCTCTTGGGTGAGTGGTAGTCCTCCAACAACCATCCAATGTTTGCCCCTCTAGAGCACAATCAATATTGCCTTTGCTGTACATCACAACACTATTATTCTATGTGTATGTATCAGTATTCCCCTAATGAAGCCAGTGTTTGAGACAATCAATGGCCTCACCACACGAACCACTTTCAATGCAACAGCATTATTCTGCATATGCTACGTAATAAAGAGTGAAGCTATTCATTATAAGCTAGCACATTATAAGCTGGCACAATCATGTACCCTGTTAATACTCGTGTGTTATGCTGCTGTAGCTGCCATGATACGTGGTAACCACGACAACTGCCGAGAGTTTGCCACCCAGCGTTGGCTACGAGTGTTCATGGACCAGCTGTCCTGTCCCTCCCAGTCACACCATGTCCTTGATGTGATTCAGTGCCTTATCACTGACTCTCCTGAAGTACTGCATATCATATCTCAGAGGGACATTGGCTGTATCGTCAAGCTGTTGCATAGCAACGGAAGAGATGCTAAGGTGAGGGACAACGTGTGTGGTACTAACTTGCAAGTACATATAACTCGCCAAATCAGCAGAAAATTTGACCCTTTGAGATCTAACTATTGCGTTCTGGCAAGGATCGTGTGTATTTACTAGTACTAGTTTAGGTTTTGTGATTTTATTTGTTGCGAATTTATCAACCCTCGCAAAGTTTGCTTATGTTTGATGCCCGCAAAACATTCTAGTAATACGGTATACATGTACACTGATCAGGTGATGCGACTGCTCTCCTCGCTGTGTGTGTGTCGTGGGGTTGCCATGAGAGACAAGCAGAGACACATCTTCAAGCATCTCCTCGCCTGTAAAGACCTACTGCTGCACACCTCCCTCAAGGATAGGGTTCACAGGTCAGGGTTCATAGGTCATTGACTAGTCATGTGATCTACGTTATAATTATGTATAGCTTTCAATAAGTTATACCTTTAGTATATCTACTAATACTAGTACATGTACGTATTACAAGAATTGTATAAATCTTGTACACTGTATACTTTTCAATGCCCCCCCATACTCATGTGATCCCCACCCCCGTACTACTAGCTCATGTGATCCACCCCACCCCCCACAGTGTCCATCCCACGGTGTATGTGGGCTCCAGGGACAACAGTGCTCTATACAGCAAGTGGTATTACGAGGTGCAGCTAACACAACTATTGCCCGAGGCTACAATCAACGAGTCACATTTCCGAGTAGGTTGGGCACACCCTCACTACTTCCAGCCACACCCCTCCAGTAGTGGGTGTGGCACTACGGAAGGGGGGGTGGGCGATGACGTATTCTCGATTGGATTCGATGGACGTAACTATTGGGTCGGAGGTCACTCGCTAGCCCCGCCCACTACGAGGCGGCTTGTTCGACAATCGTGTTCCATCGCTGATGAAGCCACACAAGATAAGACCACCACCACATCATTTGGCGTCGGCGATGTGATTGGCTGTTGCTTGGACCTAGAGGGGGGCGTGGCATGGTATACAGTGAACGGGACCAGAGTGAGAGGGGAGGTGGTGTTCGGACATGGCACAGACCTCATCACTCCGGCCATTAGCTTCTCTGCTGGCATCAGGTAAGTACATTCTGAGTATTAGAGTTGGCTCTGTAACTAGAGTTCTGATGGTCCAATTTCAACGATTTTATAATTTTCTGAAAGCTTAGAAGTAGCCCATTCAGATGGTATGCTCAATTCTCAAATTTGGAACGGGCCATAATTTCTCATTTTCGGAAAAATACCATGGGCTATATATATAGCCCATGGTATTTTATCAAAAACTGGCCCAAAATAGATTTTTGATTTTAAGATGCCATTTTAACGAGCTCATTGTAAGTTTTCAGAAATCATAAAATTAACGTTATTGGACCAACGGAACTAAAGTTATGGCTGTTCAAATATGCTACCCCTCCCCACACACACAATGTAGTGCTGTGATCTCACTGGGTGGTATCCATGGTCCCCTCTCCTATACCCCGCCCACTACCTACACACCTCTCCTGGATGCCATTGATCCGACAATGGACGTACGACTAATCCCCTTCCGGTGTCTGGGTGTGTCCAACGATCTAATCGTGAGGGGGCCTATGATATTGGCTGATTACGAGGCATTTGTGCCGGCCCCCATCGTTACTTCAGGGGTCTCGTTACCAGACCCCCTATTGAGGTGTGGTCTCAAGGACAGGCTGGCGGAAAATATACATGAGGTCTGGGCTAAGAATAAGATAGAGGCTGGCTACACTTATGCCGAGGTGAGCTGTTGCCAGTCGTATCTGTGTGACATATTATATTACATGCATACATTGTTGTGTGTGTATATATATATATATATATATATATAACCTCTCTGTTACCTTGACAACAGACCCGTAGCGACCAGCTCAAACACAACCCTAGTCTAAAGGCGTTCAATGACCTCACTGAAAGAGACAGACAGTACGATTATGACATGGGCCTAGCAACGCTCTCCACACTCATCGCCCTTGGTTACCAGATCAGCACTCTAGATGACTCAGATAAGGAACTACCATATATGGTATTGCCCCCGGACAAGTATCAAATGTCTAATGGTTACATACCTCGACCTTTGAACCTTGCCGATGTGAGTGTGCCCAAGTGCTTGAGTGGACTGGTGGAAAAGTTGGCGGAGAATGCTCACAACGTGTGGGCGGTGGGGAAGATCAGTGAGGGGTGGACCTTCGGAGCTGCCACTGTGAGTAGTGTGTGTGAGTAGTGGGAGATGTGTGTGCGTGGGCGGGAAATAACATGAGTTTGTAGACTAATTTCATACTTTTTCCCCTTGAAATAGGACAAAAACTGCAAAAAAAACAGTCTCCTCGTGCCTTACTCTAAACTGGACCAAGTCTCTCGGAAATCTAACGAGGATACAGCTTTAGAGTCCATTCGTACCATCATGGCCCTGGGCTGTATCATAGCCCCGCCCACTGACAACACCTCAGACATTCGCCAGCTGACAAGAGAGTTCTCAGACTCCCACGCCCGAACAAGGACCTTCAGAGGACAGACTTGCTACACCCTCCGATCAGGGAAATGGTGATCAATCAACCAATCAGACCTCTCTATTATTTTGCACTGCATGCATTCATACTAATCATACTATATCCAGCGTTAAATGAAGCATCTTTGAACGGCCATAACTTTAGTTCCATTTGTCCAATAATGTATGATTTTCTGAAAGCTTACAATGAACTCGTTAAGATGTGTCTTGAAATGTTTTGTGTCTGTTTTTGACAAATTACCTTGGTATTTTTCCAAAAATGGAAAATTATAGCCGGTTCCAGAATTGAGCATACCATCTGAAACAGCTCCTTCTAAGCTTTATAAAATCAAAAAATTTTTGAATTTGGATCACCAGAACTCTCTTGTTACAGAGCCAACTCTAGTGCCCATCTCTAATAAGCCATATAGCCACTTCATTGGGGGCGGCGATAAAATCAAACTCTCAAAATTGCGTTTATATTGGCTGCAGGTATTATGAGGTGAAGCTGTTGACAGGAGGCATGATGAGGGTGGGCTGGGCCACACCCACTTTCAGTGCCGAGAGAGCTCTGGGCGTGGACAAACACTCGTATGGCTTCGATGGATTCCTGGTAAAAACTGTTTTTAGTACAAAATTTTGTTTCTGCCACTGATTGTGCCATAACCGCAATTTTATGACATTGATAAATTAACTGTTTGACCACCCCCTGTCTGTGCAGGGCTGTAAATGGCATAATGGCTCCGTTAGCTTCGGACAACGCTGGAAGGCAGGTGACGTGATTGGCTGTCTGCTGGACATTGATCAGAAGACTATGTGTGAGTGTATACGTAGTCTGGTACTAACCACCTCCTAGGCCACACCTCCTAGGCCACATACAGAGGCAGATTGAAAATACAATAATTATAGTCACCACTTCGAAAATTCTTGGTACATTCACTGTACATGTAGATTCAAAGTTGAATACAGCTTGTACTGTACAAGCCTTGTGCAGTCATGCATTACTATCCCTCCCCCTCTCTCCCTCAGCCTTTACACTGAATGGTGAGTTCCTTCAAGATGTCCACTCTGAGTCCACCATTGGCTTCACCAACGTGACCTCTACTGGTGGCTTCATCCCCGCCATTACTCTGTCAGCCGGGGAGAAAGCACAGTTCAACTTTGGTCGATCCCAGGACGCCATGCACCATGACTACACGGCTGCTGGGTTCCAACCTGTGTGTGCTCCTACTGCCCTACCCTATAATCTTCCTCTCTGGTATTCCTCCCACGGAGGATACGAGGTTATTGACCACACCCACCCCACCCTCACCTCCGAGAGTAGAGCCATCTCAAACACTGAAGCAGCTCATTCGATCATTTCCGTACAGCAAACTGACTGGGACTTTTCAACGCCACCGAAGCAAGAGTGTCTGCGCTTGTGTGTGGGTGTGGCTTTCTCACAGACCACACCCATTGGTGAGGGTGAGTGTGAGAGGGTGTGTTACTCTGCCGTGGTACCAGCGGGACAGGATCCAGATCACGTGTTTGTCGGATGGACCACCACCGAGTTTCGGTACATTGAGTCACAGTTTAAGATTGATTCAGATACACAGTCAGCTGATATGCATTACGGGCAACGGATTGATCTGATTGGACGCTCGGATGTGTCCCACTATTCTACAGCGTTCATGGTGTCTCTGTCGGAGCTACTCGATAGCCAGGAGCCCTTACAAGTGCTACCATATCCTGTCACGTGAGTCATGACATCATGTTGTGTATTACGCCCAGCGTTAAATAAATAGAGCATCTTTGAACGGCCAAAACTTTAGTTCTGTTGGTCCAATAACGTTAATTTTATGATTTTCTGAAAGCTTAGAGAGGGGCATTTTCAGATGTAACACAGTGATTACATAACCATGATACCCCCACAGTGATTACATAACCATGATACCCCCACAGTGATTACATAACCACATTACCCCCCACAGTGATTACATAACCATGTTACCCCCACAGTGATTACATAACCATGTTACCCCCCACAGTGATTATATAACCATGTTACCCCCCACAGTGTTGTGTGTGTCCTGGACTTTGCGTCTACCAAGCTACAGTTCTCAGTGTCATGCCCTCAGGGCTCTGACCTACACACTAATGAAAAGGTCATCCTCGTCCCACACTCTACCAAACTATTCCCTACAATCGTAACCACACCCACTACAAGTCATGTGATTGATTTTGACTTTAACCGTCGGCTAGACTCCGCCCCCCTCTCCTGGCATCTGTTCTCTCCATTCCTACAAGCAGCTGGCCTCGACACTGACTCTACTACACTGCCGATATGTCCTCCAAGGTTCAAAGTTCAATCGTACATGGCATCTCGTTGGGTACGTCAGATGGTGTACAAGTCTCGCTACTCAGTGGGTGTGGCCTCATCATCCGGTAAACTCCGTCTATCATCCGACAGCGAGCGTTCGTTTTCTGTAATCCTCCGTCTACCACAAGAAGAAGAAACGATAGACATTTTGGAGATTTCAGAGTATCACTCTCTCATGGACTTCCACATACAGACGTTGGAAACGTACTGCGCTGTGTGTTCTCATTCCAATCTCCAGCTGGCAGAGAAAATATCGAAGAGTCTCGAGTCCACGTCCATGCTTGGATATATGAGTGTTGCGGAAGAATCTATGAAGTATAATCTGATGTTTGCTTATCTTAAGTTGTTCTTTGCTCTGCATTTGAAGCACGAAGTTCAGACGAGGCTGGCTATGAGAGGGGAATTTGTTATTCCCCTATCCGAGTGCACGCAGTCTGTTCCACTATTTCCTGTCGGGTCACCACAGAACAGGAAGCAAGTGTTTGCATTGAGCCACGCCCCCCTGCCTGGGATTGGAGTGGGTGTGGCTAACCAGCTCTGTCATAATGTGTCATCATCTTTCTCTCGACTGACGTACGGAAAAGAGGAGGGGCTGAATGGGCGGGGCCTCAATCTGGAGGACCTCAAAAACCATGTCTTCCAGTAAGTATAATTATAGCTAGACAAGTTGCTTTATTGTACAGTACATGTGCATAGTTAACTGACCGCTCATGTATATATTTACGTAGGTTTTACTACACAAAATGTACTCCCCCCCCCCACACACACACACACACACCCACACACACAGTAATCTTGAGTTGCTGCTCTCCACGCGGTCCTATCGTGTAAAGCTCCTCCCAGCATCACTATCAGAGATCTTCGTTCCTCTCATTAATGCTCTGGACTACCTCCTCGTGATTGGTGGGATTGAGGGAGACGGGGATGTAGAGAGGATGTTGGAACTACTCGACCCTCGTCTCTTCTCATCATCAAGCAAACACGGTGAGGGGGGATAGCATTGGAGGAATGGTTTGATAGTTCTAGAGTTAGCTCTGTAACTAGAGTTTTTGTGGTCTAAATTAAACGATTTTCTGAAAGCTTAGAAGTAGCCCATTCAGATGGTATGTTCAATTCTCAAATTTTGAACAGGCTATAATTTCCCATTTTTAGCCCATTTTTAGCTCATAATTATGGTATGCTATGCTCTGTACCCTCCAGTGGATGTGATAAGACAAGGCCTGCTGTCTGATGACGTGGCTTGTGAGGAACCAATCAAATCAGCTCTCTGTGACCTACTACACCACCTCTGTGATTGTCAGGTGACATCACATGTCTATCACATGACACAATAATAATAACCACACCCCTTTACAGGTCCAGCACAGGGTGGAGTCAGTTGTCACGTTCTCCCACGGTTTTGTCGACCAGCTGCAAGAAGAACAAAAGACGCGACACTGCAAATACTTCCGTAGCAAGCCACGAGAGTTTCGTTGTCCTCCTGAGATGCAACTGCACTCCATGCTCTCACGTAAACCACCCCCTGGTCTCACCAGACTACACAGTACGTTGACCGCTTTTCATCGGCAGCTACAGAATCACTGTGGGGGATTACAGGTCAAAGGTCAATCACATGAGTCACTGTCAGCGTCTCAAAAACTGGCACAAGTTGTCGAATTAATTAATTCACCGGACGAGCCTGATGGTAGTCATGACGATAGAGGCAATAAAGGTAGTCATGTGACGTCTCTACGTGAGCTCATCACCATAACGATGGTCAAGTGGGCCGAGTCGGAGATACAGGACTCTGATCTGATTGGTCAGATTTTCTCACTACTACACCGACAATTTGACGAAATGGGTGAAGTGTCCGCAGCACTTAAGAAGACGTACGTTATAGACCTTGATGGGGAGAGGGTTCGGGAGGACCTCGGGGACTTCATTCATGCTCTGGGATCTCTGAGGCTACTACTAGGAGTGGGCATGGGCAAGTCAGAGGAGGGGCTAATGAAGGAGTCTCTCAGGTGTGTTCAGCCTGGGACGCCATTTTGTTGCGTACTGCACATGCTCAGTAGATACTTAGGCTAGCTTACAGTACGTATTGTTGTATGATGTACTATTAGTGGACTAGCATGTGATAATTACATCATGCTAATACTAGTTATTGTAGTCCAATATGCGTGTACTTTATATTACGAGTTAACCACTAGTTGTTCTTTATTCCCTCCCCTCTTTCAGTGCTATCCAGTCCAGTCAGCTGTTCTACTGCCACCCTCACCTGTTACGCCAGCTGGGAGTACACACGACCGTCCTGGGGCTCATCAGGAGTCACCTCGGTATCAGCGGGGGACCTGACAAGAACCCTCGTGGTCCAGCACACAGGTACACGTAACTATGCCCTCAGGCTGTATATACAATGTAGTAGTATTGTATGTTGACATAATTATTTGTAAGGCCATAACTTTTGTCTAGAGAAACCAATTTCAAAGCTGAAGTACATTCTGTAGCTTCTAGAGAACTCTAGCACATGACATGTTTAGATACAACATTTTGGAACTAATGAAATTAATTTTAATGAAGCGATGATTGCTATCAGCTTCAGTAGCCGGTGTATTCATGATGCCACCCCCCCAGGCGGCACTTCCGGACCCCCCGCGATGCCCCACCCCCTGTGGAGGATTGCTGTAGGTTCTTGTGCACGTTTGCTCGTATCAGTCAAGAGAACCAGAGGGTACTGTTTGGTCACCTTGGTTACCTCCTGCAACACATGGAGAAATACCCAGGTAAAGTAACATGGTGGTTGTCTTTAGAATGTGAGGGTCCACTGTATACTGTACATAGCGGATATAAACTTTCGCGGAAAGACTGTTAGAATGATTTTGCGGATTCAATTTTCACGGAATAGCAGCCTTTGCAGCATGCATGCATGCGATATTAAATTCGTGGGCATGCTTAATCAGTGAAAACCATTTATACCCTCAAAATATACCCGCTATACGATAATAAATGTGTACTGAATGCTGTATTAGAATATCTACTGTCTTCTCAGATCTTATGCTGAGCTCTGGATGCACCCCTCTCGATGTTGCCACGGCGACCATCCGTGACAACCAAGAGCTCGCATTGGCTCTCGAGGAATCACAACTTGAGAATGTAGTTACGCTACTCGTTGCCATAACAACCAGTGATCGCTCTGGCTCCCAGGAGCTCCCATACTCCACCCCTGGTAGCGGGTTAGGAATAGTGCACTCGGCTTCTTTCTCCGTCAACTACGAGTGGAACCCTCGCGTGGGTGGCAAGTGTCTCGAGTTCCTGCAGTGTGCAGTGTGGGTCGACAGTGAGTGGGCGTGTGTGTGTGTGTTGTCTGGGTTGACAGTGAGTGGGTGGTGTGTGTGGTATGTACTGTGGAGATTCATTCATTCGTTTATCCTTTATTACCTCCCTTCAGACGAGCAGATCCAAGAGAATGCCTACTCAGTGGTGCGACTCCTCATACGTCACTCAGAGTGTATGGGTCCCGCTCTCGCTGGAGATGCCCTGGGCTTATACACAGTCTACAAGGAAGCCATAGACAATCTGGAGCCAGAGACGTCAGGTTTTGCTGATGTCAGCATCAATGATCGCAGAGATAGCTTCTCCTCCAGTACATCTTCTTTGTTCAGTCGACAATCAACCATTTTCAACGGGAATTCTCTCTCAACAAAAGCTGTACTCTGCTACTACACAAATCTGATTCGTCTCCTGGCATCATGTGCTCCTCACATGACCACACACCACACCCCCTCCTCTGGATATGCCCACAACAAGCGGAAGGAGGGCGGTGATCTACGTACCCAAAACATCTTACGAAACTTGGTCAAAATTGACGACATTGTCGATATTCTGTCACTACCCTACTCGTCTGAGACGCAGCCTGGAGTTAGCCCCGCCCACAAGACGGCGGTTGTATGGTTTCTGGACCGAGTATATGTCATCAAGGACCCCGAGGTGTTGTTAGGTCTGCTCTCTAAAGCGTTCCTCCCTGACATTAAGTTGGCACTCAGAGCAGCCACCACGGTGAGTGCAGTATTTTACTTACAGCCCCCCCCCCCTCCGTTTAATCAATGATTCGGAGACTCTTTCAACTGCCATAACTTGAATTCTGTGGATCCAATGTCAAAAATGTTATAATTTTCTGAAAGCTTAGAAAGAGACCTTTCAAATGATGTTATCAAACTTCATATTTGAGAGATAAAAATGTTTGCCAATTTAGCGATACCATGGATTATAGCCCATGGTCCAAGGTCGAAAAATGACGAATTATGGCCCCGACAAAATTGTGGATTAAAACACATCATTTGAAAGGTATCTTTCTAAGCTTTCAGAAAATCATAAAATTTTTGACATTGGATCAAACTGTACTCAAGTTATGGCTGTTGAAAAGTTTATGTAATAATAAATTATTATTGTCCTTCTCGTCCAGGGTGAGAGAAATCCCCAGTTCAGTCAGTCTCTGAATCGTTACATCTCTTCCTCCGTACTCCCGCTGCTCAGTGGGTGTGCTACTCTATTTAGAGCCCTCCTGACCCACCTACATGTTCTCAACGGGTTCCTCGAGTGTTGTATACAACTGTACACGTCCGTCCAGCTGTCGCCAGGGCAACTAGACAACATAGCAACATTCCTAATCGCATTCAGCAGGTACGTGAACTTGTTGTACATGTACTTAATGCGTAATTCTGAGTCTGAGGCAGTACTTATCTCATTGTACCCCCCAGGGAGCTCCACCCACGAGCGCTGCAAGGCTATATTCCCAAGATCATCCCTAATCTCAGCTCCATCAACATCACTAGCACTGTGCACTGTAAGGTGAGTATGGGGGGGGTGGCTATGAGGGGGTGGGGTCATTGTGAGTATGGGGGGGTGGCCATGAGGGGGTGGGGTCATTGTGAGTATGGGGGGGTGGGGTCATTGTGATTATGGGGGGTGGTTAGGACGGTGGCTATGACTTGAATTTATTAATGTTCCAATTTCAGTGTTGAAAAAGTTACAGCATGTATTGCAATGGTACAATGATGTACATGTACTGTTGTAGAGTACGCATGAACTTGTAGGTCTAGGTCTATTCATGCTTCGCTTTTTTATCAGGTCAACATTTGTCTATATCCCTGCTCTGGTTCATTGTCTATATCCCTGCTCCATGGTTCATTGCACGCTCACTTGTACAGTTTTTCACGGCCCACTACACGTGGTACGCCCGCTATTATCAGAGTGGAGCACTCAACAAGAGCTACCTGGGTCACGCTGATCAGGACGAGAAGACGGCAGCTGCTCTAGTGGTACACCGCCTCATGGACACTCTCTCTGGCAAGGTGTGTGGGGTGGTGTGGGCGTGTGTGGTGTGTGAGGGGGGTTGGAACAAGAGGGTGGAGTGAGACTGGTCAGTGGTGGTTGGTATAACTTGATCGTAGGCCTATATATAGACATTGACGTTGTTGAAAATATATACATTATTTATTTCCCTACCCCCCTTTAGTTGCCAGACGACCCGTCCCTCCTCCGCACAGCTGTGGGTTGTCTCAAGGCCACCACTTGTGCCCTCTCACCCAACACACTCGTACCGCTGACTCAGCAACTACTCACTGTCTACCCCTCCTCTGGACACACCTATGAGCCACGCCCCCTAGATACCACCAGGTACATATGGCTTCCACGATAACAAATTCATACTCTCTTTACAAAATTGATTGTTTGTTTTTCAGAAGGCTATATATGCCCATGGTTTTTTTTATCAAAATAGGCTGTTTTTTTCCTATCTCAAAACTTTAATCTGAGCATGTCATGTGATAGGCCTTGTCAAGAGCTACAGAATGCATCTCTTAGTTTTGATATTGATCGCTTTTTAGTGAAGTTATGACCTCCCGAAAGTAGCTTACTTAATTAAAGAAGTTTGTAATCATACATTCAGCTATCGTACACGTTACCCCCTCCCCTCAGTATCACCATGACAACAACCCACCGGCAGTTGGCTGGCTCTTATGCTAGCTACCTGCACGACTGCTGGGTGTACGAGAGAGAGTGTGAGGGGTGGAGCTGTGGGGAGGAAGTGGATCATATCCGCCTCAAGCACAACCACCTCAGGCCATTCAATACACTCAGCAATGAGGTATGTACTATTGTTGATTCATGGTACAACCTTTTTTCCTCACTTAGAAGTATAATCTTAAAAGCAAGAAGCTGAAATGCTACTCTAATTGATTTGCAGTGTGTGTACAGAGCCTATAGTGTGGTCCCACTGTGTACACTGTAGCTAGTGTACAGAGCCTATAGTGTGGTCCCACTGTGTACACTGTAGCTAGTGTACAGAGCCTATAGTGTGGCCCCACTGTGTACACTGTAGCTAGTGGCAAAGCCTATAGTGTGGTCCCACTGTGTACACTGTAGCTAGTGTACAGAGCCTATAGTGTGGTCCCACTGTGCACTGTAGCTAGTGTACAGAGCCCATAGTGTGGTCCCACTGTGTACACTGTAGCTAGTGGCAAAGCCTATAGTGTGGTCCCACTGTGTACACTGTAGCTAGTGGCAAAGCCTATAGTGTGGTCCCACTGTGTACACTGTAGCTAGTGTACAGAGCCTATAGTGTGGTCCCACTGTGTGCACTGTAGCTAGTGGCAAAGCCTATAGTGTGGTCCCACTGTGTACACTGTAGCTAGTGGCAAAGCCTATAGTGTGGTCCCACTGTGTACACTGTAGCTAGTGTACAGAGCCTATAGTGTGGTCCCACTGTGCACTGTAGCTAGTGTACAGAGCCCATAGTGTGGTCCCACTGTTTACACTGTAGCTAGTGGCAAAGCCTATAGTGTGGTCCCACTGTGTGCACTGTAGCTAGTGTACAGAGCCTATAGTGTGGTCCCACTGTGTGCACTGTAGCTAGTGTACAGAGCCTATAGTGTGGTCCCACTGTGTGCACTGTAGCTAGTGTACAGAGCCTATAGTGTGGTCCCACTGTGTGCACTGTAGCTATAGTGTACAGAGCCTATAGTGTGGTCCCACTGTGTGCACTGTAGCTAGTGTACAGAGCCTATAGTGTGGTCCCACTGTGTACACTGTAGCTAGTGTACAGAGCCTATAGTGTGGTCCCACTGTGTACACTGTAGCTAGTGTACAGAGCCTATAGTGTGGTCCCACTGTGTGCACTGTAGCTAGTGTACAGAGCCTATAGTGTGGTCCCACTGTGTGCACTGTAGCTAGTGTACAGAGCCTATAGTGTGGTCCCACTGTGTACACTGTAGCTAGTGTACAGAGCCTATAGTGTGGTCCCACTGTGTACACTGTAGCTAGTGTACAGAGCCTATAGTGTGGTCCCACTGTGTGCACTGTAGCTAGTGTACAGAGCCTATAGTGTGGTCCCACTGTGTGCACTGTAGCTAGTGTACAGAGCCTATAGTGTGGTCCCACTGTGTGCACTGTAGCTAGTGTACAGAGCCTATAGTGTGGTCCCACTGTGTACACTGTAGCTAGTGTACAGAGCCTATAGTGTGGTCCCACTGTGTGCACTGTAGCTAGTGTACAGAGCCTATAGTGTGGTCCCACTGTGTGCACTGTAGCTAGTGTACAGTGCCTATAGTGTGGTCCCACTGTGTACACTGTAGCTAGTGTACAGAGCCTATAGTGTGGTCCCACTGTGTACACTGTAGCTAGTGTACAGAGCCTATAGTGTGGTCCCACTGTGTGCACTGTAGCTAGTGTACAGTGCCTATAGTGTGGTCCCACTGTGTACACTGTAGCTAGTGTACAGAGCCTATAGTGTGGTCCCACTGTGTACACTGTAGCTAGTGTACAGAGCCTATAGTGTGGTCCCACTGTGTGCACTGTAGCTAGTGTACAGTGCCTATAGTGTGGTCCCACTGTGTACACTGTAGCTAGTGTACAGAGCCTATAGTGTGGTCCCACTGTGTGCACTGTAGCTAGTGTACAGAGCCTATAGTGTGGTCCCACTGTGTGCACTGTAGCTAGTGTACAGTGCCTATAGTGTGGTCCCACTGTGTACACTGTAGCTAGTGTACAGAGCCTATAGTGTGGTCCCACTGTGTGCACTGTAGCTATAGTGTACAGAGCCTATAGTGTGGTCCCACTGTGTACACTGTAGCTAGTGTACAGAGCCTATAGTGTGGTCCCACTGTGTACACTGTAGCTAGTGTACAGAGCCTATAGTGTGGTCCCCACTGTGTGCACTGTAGCTAGTGTACAGAGCCTATAGTGTGGTCCCACTGTGTACACTGTAGCTAGTGTACAGAGCCTATAGTGTGGTCCCACTGTGTACATTGTAGCTAGTGTACAGAGCCTATAGTGTGGTCCCACTGTGTACACTGTAGCTAGTGTACAGAGCCTATAGTGTGGTCCCACTGTGTGCACTGTAGCTAGTGTACAGAGCCTATAGTGTGGTCCCACTGTGTACACTGTAGCTAGTGTACAGAGCCTATAGTGTGGTCCCACTGTGTGCACTGTAGCTAGTGTACAGAGCCTATAGTGTGGTCCCACTGTGTGCACTGTAGCTAGTGTACAGAGCCTATAGTGTGGTCCCACTGTGTGCACTGTAGCTAGTGTACAGAGCCTATAGTGTGGTCCCACTGTGTACACTGTAGCTAGTGTACAGAGCCTATAGTGTGGTCCCACTGTGTACACTGTAGCTAGTGTACAGAGCCTATAGTGTGGTCCCACTGTGTGCACTGTAGCTAGTGTACAGAGCCCATAGTGTGGTCCCACTGTGTACACTGTAGCTAGTGTACAGAGCCCATAGTGTGGTCCCACTGTGTGCACTGTAGCTAGTGTACAGAGCCCATAGTGTGGTCCCACTGTGTGCACTGTAGCTAGTGTACAGAGCCCATAGTGTGGTCCCACTGTGTACACTGTAGCTAGTGTACAGAGCCCATAGTGTGGTCCCACTGTGTACACTGTAGCTAGTGTACAGAGCCTATAGTGTGGTCCCACTGTGTACACTGTAGCTAGTGTACAGAGCCCATAGTGTGGTCCCACTGTGTACACTGTAGCTAGTGTACAGAGCCCATAGTGTGGTCCCACTGTGTACACTGTAGACTAGTGTACAGAGCCTATAGTGTGGTCCCACTGTGTACACTGTAGCTAGTGTACAGAGCCTATAGTGTGGTCCCACTGTGTACACTGTAGCTAGTGTACAGAGCCTATAGTGTGGTCCCACTGTGTGCACTGTAGGTAGTGTACAGAGCCCATAGTGTGGTCCCACTGTGTACACTGTAGCTAGTGTACAGAGCCTATAGTGTGGTCCCACTGTGTAGCTAGTGTACAGAGCCTATAGTGTGGTCCCACTGTGTACACTGTAGCTAGTGGGTTGTTTGTAGTCCTTCTTTAATTACTTATCTATAATTACCTGCAGTGAACTATTTGTTATTTAACCCCTTTGTCTCTCAGGTGAGGATGAAGGTGACTGGTGGTGTGGAGGCAGTGATGAAGGGGTTAATCCTCAAGGGTTACTCGCTCACCAAACAGTTCACGCTTGACCCACACACAATTCCCTACAAGACAAAGAAGATGTGCATCCGTCGGCCCAAGAAATCAATAGTGGGTGTGGTCAATAAGTGGGTGGAGTCACCGTACGAACCAGATGTATGGGACCTCACTCGCGTAGACCTGAGGATCGACCAACGGGTGAGGAAATTTTAATTTCAATTTAATTTCGATAATTTGATTAACTTCTTTAACCCTTTGTTTCCTAGGTTGTTGCTGAGTCACTGGCCGAAGATATTCACGATCGCTGGGCACTTGACTTACAGCAGACCACCCCCTCCGAGTGCCACGCCCACCCCTCGTTTCTCCCATACGTCCTGCTGGATGAGAGTAGGAAGGAGAAGCTGAGATCCTATGTCATGGACCTGCTCAAGTTCCTAAGAGCCTCGGGCTACGAGTCTAACCGAACCTATCGTAACAACAGCACGTCCTCGTCCACCAAGACCAGGTAAGGGAGGTTGTAGTACAGTGAAGCCTGTCCCCCCTGGGTAGACTAACAGTGGCTGTATTATAGAGGGTGGCCTGGTTCAAACACACGCTATGGAGGCTTTGGGGCCCATTAACCTGGCTGTATTATAGAGGGTGGCCTGGTTCAAACACATGCTATGGAGGCTTTGGGGCCCATTAACCTGGCTGTATTATAGAGGGTGGCCTGGTTCAAACACATGCTATGGAGGCTTTGGGGCCCATTAACCTGGCTGTATTATAGAGGGTGGCCTGCTTATAGGGACCCCACATAGGCAGGCTTACTGTACCGTCATGTATCTAGCATCTTTATCACGTAATTATTACTTAATTACACACAAGTCATGTGATAATGTACTGTCCTCAGTTGTGCACAAGACAAGTTCGGAGCGCAACTATTTGACAAGTTTCTCTCCCTCCTGTCGAGCTCCGCCCACTCGTTCCACACTCAAGTGCTATTCCCGACACTCACGGCTTTCCTCTCACACCACGCATCCTATTTCATGCCCACCGTCGGAGGTCACAGAGGTCACAGCTTTGCCTCAAAAACAGAGAAACTTAAAATCCTGAAGTAAGCCAGATAAAATAAAATAAAATTTTTTTTATGTTTTCTCTTAGAATGTATTGCCGTGTGATGGAGTACACACGTCAACACTTGCCCACCCTCCTCTGTCCAATAACCACACCCCCTAATATACTCGAGAGGACCCCCCCGGAAGGGGGTGTGGCCGTCAGTGACTCGGACACTAACTGGATGACTGTCAACTGTATACTAGCTCTCGTTAACAGTCTTGTCAAATCTCTGGACTTAACGTACGTTCCGATATAATAAATTATCCGCTATATATAACTAGTTACATAGTGACTCCACCCCCCATAGAGGCGTACTGGACGGAGGGGAGGGGCTTGAGATAGAGTGTCCAGAAATTGTGGATTTCTTTCGACAGGCTGTCAGTGGAATGCATCTAACAACCAAGAATCTCGCTAGACCTGATAAAATAGACGCTCAATTCCATTTTTATTGCCTCCACTTGCTAATTCCGGCACTCGGCTCGCTCTTCGGACACATTGGTCACCATGGCAACGGAGGGTTGCTCATCACGGGCCCAGTGCAAACACACTGTCGTTACATATTTCAGAACCTTGTGGAAATGGCCGTCAGCACTGGACCAGTTTATGTGGGCAGGTATGGTCATGTAACTAGCCCGTGTGTATTATCCCCCCTCCTTATTTCTGCTGACTCAGCTTTCAAAGTCCACTTAAAGTGGTATATATAATAAAGCATCTTTGAACGGCCATAACTTTAGTTTCGTTGGTTAGTTTTAACTCCCCTCCATTTTGTTCTAACTCAGCTCTCCGCTCATCACAATCGGTCGGTGCATGGGTTCATTTGCTCTCGCGTACCCTGACCCCTTCCTGGAGAACGGGACCTTCGGGTTCTCACTCAACTCACTATTGGAGCAGCTACATCGAGCCACAGTCGAGGGTGCTACCAGCGGCAACGTACTGTTTGTTGTGGACATCATTAATCCAGTCCTCACCAACTATCTGTGTAGATGGTGGGACACTTCACACAGGTGAGGTTTAGTGGGTGTGGTTAGTGGGTGTAGTTTGGGAAGGTGGGCTTATACAAAATTACTAGTACTGCGCACTTGCTATGATTGCGTGTGTATTTTTTTTCTCACCTAGTGAGGCTACTGTGAACAGTGTTACCATAGCAACAGTGGACGAGGTGGTGGGTGCAATCCTCTTAATGCTGGCTAGCCACTTTGGACTAGGGAGGGTATCGTGGTTTCCACGGTTACTGGACGGAGCTCTTCTATTGGCCGGCAAGTGTTCGCTGGAGCTGCTCTCGTGTCAGCTGGTTGACGTGGTAACAGAGCTCCGAGAGACATCCATTGGTCTCTGGGGGGAGGAGCAATATACGAGTGCATCGTGGAGTCAGGGGGCGGAAGAGGGCGTGGTCGACCACACCCACTCAATTACTCAGGTAAAACTGTTTACATTTTTTTTATTTTTTTTATTTTTTTATTTCTCTTATACAGAACTACAAAGTGTTCACACGTGACTTGGCAACCATTCTCTCGTTCCTAGCCGTGTATCTCCACACCCACTCATTTGCCCTCCGCTCCCACACCTCCACACCTCACACACTCCACCCCCTCTCACACGACACACGCGAAGCACTCAAAAGTGTGTTTGTATCTCTTGCAGACATCTTTCACTGTTGGTCATCCTCGCAAATGTTCAAACGAGAATTTCAGACTTCGACCTTTACGCTGACCGAACAATCGAGACAATTTCACCTGTGCCGACAGTTTGTACAACCCGTGGGCGGGAAGGCACACTTATCACAAAGCAAGAAGCCACCTAACCTCCTCCTGGCGTGTTTGGAGCTGTTGCTGCCCCTTAATGACCAGGAGCTCTCCCCTGACGACCGTCTCATAGTGGGTGTGATCAAGAATAAATTGGGAAAGGTACGGTTGTGTAGTTATATACTGGCATAGTATTGTAACCAACGGCAACCCCTCACGTACGCAGAAGAAGGTTGTTGCTGAAGATCTCAAGGAGGAGATAATACAAGAGCTGGAAGCAGTGAGTCATGTCCGTGTGGGGAGTCTAGTGTCGTTACTGTTACCCCCTGACTGTGCGGTGGGTCTAGTGCCATGTCGTTACTGTTATACCCCCTGCAGAGAGCTACTAAGAGTCAGCCCCTGGCTAGACAACTCGTTAAGAGGTTCTCTCAGAAGCTGTTGCTAATATCTCCAGAGTCAAGTGTTGAGGAGAGGGCTCTCAATATCCTGAGTATTGCTAAAGTCCGCCATAAGCTAGAGCAGGTGTGTGTGAGTGGGTGTGTATGTGTGTGTATGTGTGGGTGTATGAGTGTGTGTGTGTGTGTGTGTGTGTGTGTGTGTGTGTGTGTGTGTGTGTGTGTGTGGGTGTGTGTGTTACATCACCTCCTTGTAGGTGGAGAGGGGACACCTGGCTCAGAGCAGGTGGAGGCAGCTCTTCTCCCAGAGGAAGAGGAAGGCCATTGTCAAGTGTTTCCTTGCTGTGCCTTACTTCAAAGTCAACAAGTAAGAGCTCTGAACGCTGCATGTACAGCCGTTTAAAAATAGTTTATTTATCGCTGGGTATGTTTGTATTTGGAAAGTTCGTTACTTACGTTGTATCCATCCCCCACTCCCTTCACACACCACACACACCACCCACCCACACAGACACAGAGCCATCAACATGTTCCTAGGTCAGTACTGCTCCTCTTGGCTAACCACCTCCGAACATGGCAGCCACTTACGTCTCACAGAGGAACTACTAGACAAACAGGACTACATCGCACTACAGAGATCACATGACACATCACAAGACGAGGGGGCGTGGACGGACAACCGTGTCGATCCATTTTCTCAGCTCTTTACAATGTTCAAACGTGCAGCATCAGCAAATGAGGGGTGGGTGTGGTTTGCCAATAATTATATCTTTTTATCATTTTTCCTCCTTTGCTATTTATAGTGTAATGACATCACTGTACACTGCGTACGCAGAGCTACTGAGTAAGGTAAGTATTTGTAGGTGTGTGTGTGTGTGAGGGTGTGTGATATGTGACCCCCTGCAGAGTGTAACAGGTCATGAGGAAGAGGAGCTAGACGGTGACGACAACGCCACTAAAGCATACGAGGTAAGTCACAAAGATATCACGTGACTGGTCATGTGATGATTCTATCCGCTACAGTTATACTCGCAACAGAAGGCGGAGCTAGTACACAAACAAGAGCAGTTAGCGGAGAGAGGGGCACAATCAATGGTTTTGGTCGTCCTCACAGCCTCACACGGTGAGAGGGGTGTGGTATGGGAGGGGCCTTATATTTATATATATCACATGACACAGGAGAGGCCACCTCATTGGTCCACTCCACACTCAAGCTGGGAATAGCGCTCCTCAAGGAAGGCAACAAAAGAGTGCAAGAGGAGATGCTAGCGGAGCTACGAGGGATGGACGTTGGTTTCCTGTCTAGTATAGCGTCACTAATATCAACATGTGGAGTGCTTAATTGGAACGCTTATCAGCGATTCAACAAGTCCGAAGCTGCCTCCCCCACAAGTTGTGAGTGTACTGTACCCTCCCTGTATTATTAATAAACGTATCTTTTACTCCCGCCCCCTCACCCTGTATTCTATGAGAGGCCTTCTAATTAGCTGTGTAGTATTCAATATTTCACTGTGATCTTACATGTACATGTATATAAGTACAATGTGTGTTCCCCTGGCCCCTCCCCTAACCACACCCCTACAGGTGTGAGCAAAGTCCTCCCTCGTTCCTCATTCACCGTATCTCTGTTCCGGTTCCTACAACTTCTCTGCGAGGGACACAACCTCTCATTCCAAAACTACCTCCGAACACAAGCCGGCAACACCACTACTATCAACATTGTCATCTGCACCGTTGACTACCTGCTCCGCCTACAAGAGTCCATCTCGGACTTTTACTGGCACTATTCAGACTATCCCATAATCGATCTGCAGGGTCGCGAGAATTTTCTAAAAGCGTTTAAAGTAGCGAAACAAGTTGTACGCACGCTAACAGAGTATGTGCAAGGTCCTTGTATCAGGAACCAAGAGGCTCTGGCACGCAGTCGTCTGTGGGATGCAGTATCCGGGTTCTTGCATATATTCTCTGTACTGCAACGTAAGCTGTACCGGGAGACTAGTCAGGTGGAACTGTTGAGGGAGTTGCTCGGACTACAGGAGGAGGTGTTCATTCTCATGCTCTCGCTGCTCGAAGGTAGGTCACATGACATTACCTGGGTCACATGACATTACCTGTTGTACATACATAGCTAATTAAGAAGTAATTTCGTTGGTGCAAATTTTCGGACCCAATTATACATTTCGCATTCTAAATATTCGTACAGCTCAGGATAGTGACGTAGAATCTATTGCGGTAGAATAATTTCGCAGTTTTAATTTTCGGATGATGCTTTACAATACAAACATTTCTACCATACGAAAATTGCCCGCTATAATTATGCAGTTACTTCGTTATAGAACAGATATATACGTAGCACATGGACATTCCTTGTTGTGTAGCTAATCCATGACCAATTCCTGTGTCATGTGATTGTCATGTGATTGTCATGTGATTGTCATGTGATTGTCATGTGTACAGGTTGTAACATGTCCAGTAACATCGGACGACTGATGTTAGACACCCTCCTAGAGTCAGAGGCACACATTCAAGACATCGCTCAGTTCTTCCTCATCTTTGTCAAACTCAAGGATGCCACCACCTCCAAGGCTTTCCGGGTAAATGGGTGTGGTATGGGTTGTGATAGTTCGCTATAGTACACTATATATCCCTATTAGAATTTCGGAGCTATTAACATATTTAAATCCATAACTTGTGTTAGCATTATCTTTGAACGGCCATAACTTTACTTCCGTTGATCCAGAACCGTTAATTTTTGATAGCTTACAGTGAGCTCGTTAAAATAGTGCTTTAAAATCAAATATTTATTTTGGGCCTGTTTTTTCCGAAAATGAGAAATTATGGCCCGTTCTAATTGAGCATACCATCTGAACGGGTGTCTTCTAAGCTATCAGAAAACCATAAAATTGGACCACCAGAACTTAGTTACGGAGCCGACTCTAGTACTAGCACGATGCAAGATTAATTATTACTACTTTTGTTAACCTTTGACCCCCCCTCGTGCAGGAGTACGATCTTAACCAGGATGGGTTCATTTCGTATCGAGAGTTTGAGCGCGCCATGGAGGCTCAGCAGAGATACAACAAGTGAGTCACTATGTAACCTCGCTGTTTCCATGGCAATATTTGGTATACATAGAGGTAGCATTCTCCGAGCCTAAATTACGGACAGTCAGAGTGAATTAACCCTCTCTTTCCCACTGTTAACATAATATTGGTTGCCATGTCTACACAGGGAGGAGATAGTGTACCTGATGGAATGTGCTGACCTCAACAAAGATGGCCTGTTAGATTACCTCGAGTTTACCGAACGGTTCCACCAACCAGCTAAGAGCATTGGATTCCATCTCTGTGTCCTGGTCGTCCACCTGGGGGACCTGCTCCCCTCGGACTCTCGTCTCACCGCATTCAAACAGGTGGGTGGGGCCTCGCATTCTCAAACATGTGATAAACCTTGCTTTCAGCTACTCAAAATGTTAAAATCAAACTTAAGTTACGTACGATCGTTCAAACCCTCCACACACACACACACACGCACAGCTTAGCCAACTGAAACAGCTGATGATGCACTTTGAGAGGAACATGGGCTGCATCGAGATACTCGGGAAGAGTAGACGTGTCGAGAGAGTCTACTTCGAAGTGGCAGACTCTCGGAGGAAACAATGGAAAGAGACACAGATCCAAGAGTCGCGAGTGGCCTTCTTACACACGCTGGAAATGAGCAGTCAAAAGAATAAACTGAAAGGGTTCGTTTCTTTCTGTGAGGACACCATCTTCGAGGTATGTGTGGATTGTGTGCATGGCTGTCATGTGATTGTCATGTGGTACACACGTACGTATATACAGATGGACCAGGCTGATAAGATCAGTGGCTCTGAACAGCAGGCTCTGGAGAGTCGGGCGTCTGCTCATCGCAGAACTCATAATATCATGACCCAGTCTAGGTGAGGGAATTGCTGTGTGGGGGGGTTAGTGGTGAGGGGTTGCTGTTTGGGGGTTTGTAGTGGTGATATTATTGTTGAGGGGGCTGCTATTTGACGCTATACAATGCTTGCTGTACCACAACAGTGCAACTGTCTCTTACAATTTCTTCCAGTGCTTTTCTGTCTCGTGTGAGGGCGCAGGTGAGTGCCTTCCAACAAGACCACTCCCACATTGTTAGACTAGTGATCACCGTCTGGAGCATAATATTGTGGGTGTGGCTTGTAGTCAAGACAACTGCTGGAAAATCAATGTATGTACACTTAGCTATAACTTTTACAATCCTATTGTGTAAAAATAATATTTTTTATGCAGAGATTTGTGTATTTCCTGCTACCGGGTAGTGCGTAGAAAACTCCGCCCACTTCCTGCCCCTCCCACTATTGCGGTATCCACCCCCTCAACAAAGGAGAAAAACCGTCCCGCCAAACTAACCCTTTCAGCTAAGGTCATAGGTCAAAGTACAAGTCACAGGGCCAGTACAACAACACAAGACTACCCACCCTCTCTAAACGTTGTTGCTGGTTCTCGACGAACCACCTCCCCCAACATTGCTAATGGCGATAAGGTAGCAGGGAACTCAAAATACAAGAGAGTACTGAGCCATGACTTTCACCGAGGCTCACGCAATTCACATCCTCACAGCCCTCACAGCCTCACACTGACGTACGATCGCTCTCGTATGAAGCGGCCATCCGTGACAATGGACACACCCATTTCGGATAATTTACATCGTGACTTGCCAGACAGTTATACACCTCTTATCACCGTGACTCCTCGTAGCTGGCCGTCTAAACTAGCTCGCAACTATTACAGTCTCAACAGCTGCAAGTTTGTGCTCACTTTTATCATCAATATCATCCTGCTCTCGTTCAAGGTACGCCCACACCACACACACACACCATACACCCACACCACACACCATACACCCACACATACACACCATACACCCACACACACACCATACACCCACACACAGCGTACCTACATTATAATTGCACTGTGTATACTAATATAATTTATTGTTAATAATGTTGTTAGTTTATTGGTCCCTCCCCACACACCACACACACTCCACCCACACCCTCCACACACACCCTCCACACACACACCCTCCACACACACACACACACTCCACACACACACACTCCACAGGTGAGCTCGCTTGACCGTTCCTTTGCCCCACCTGCTGTATTTGAGAATGGCACAAGATATGAACTCCAGGATCCATTTTGGGGACCTCTCCTCCTCAAGTCACTGGGTCTGCTGCACTTTGCTGTGTCAGCAGTCCTCATAGCATCCTACTGGTATCTCAAGGTGAGTGCTATAGTGGGTGTGGCTTCTATACTCCCTCGCTGGTTACTATAGTTATAGTGGGCGGCTATATAATTTGCAAGCTATTTTTGAGAGGCCACAACTTCACTAAGTACAACATTTATGGCTCATGGCAAGCTATCACATGACAGCGTGGGCGTGCCTTCAACCCCCCCCCCCAGGTACCCCTGGTAATATTCAAGCGTGAGAAGGAGATTGCTCGCAGGTTAGAACTGAAGCAGATGTGGGTTGTCAAGGAGCCCACTACACTACGTGACAAGTGGGACCGTCTGGTCGTAACTTCTCAGTCTTTCCCGCGAAATTATTTCGACAAACAAGTGAAAAACCTTTAAATAGAACAGTTTTAATTATTATCTCTATATGTGCATGTGTGTTACCACTCTCCCACCCCTCTGCAGGTGAAGCGTCGTGTGGTTGAGAGTCAGGGGCCGGGAAAGGTCAAGGAGAGGTCATCCAGACTAGGAATGCTCAGTAAAAGCAAGTTTGAGCGGAGGTCAAAGTTCGAGAGAGTGTTAGAAATGTGGTGAGTGTACGTTTCTGTGTACGTGTGGTGTGGGCGTAATGGTTTGTTGTCATAGTTACTTGCTTGTGGATGTCAAGTACAACCTGTGGGCTCTCGGAGTTACCGTTAGTGATGTGGTACGTTCACACCTCACACACTCCACCCACTCCACCCACTCCACACCCCTCACAGATGATACAGTACCAGTTGTTTTACTGCGTTCTGAGTTTTGCTGGTCTAAATTGGAGCTACTTTATCTTCTCGTACCATCTTCTGGACCTAGTGATGAGCTTCAAGCTTCTCCGCACTGTTCTCAACTCAGTGTTGAATAACTATAAGCAGCTGGCTATGACCATACTCATGACCTGTGTAGTGATATACATCTACACTGTCATTGCGTTCAACTTCTTCCGAAAGTTCTACCGTCAGACCTCGCCTAAAGAGCAAGCCTGTGATAGCATGTTCAAGGTGTGTGTGTGTGGGGGTGTTAGCTTTGTGTAGGGTTATGGTTGCAATGTTTTGCAAATAGCCTCAAGGCAATCTACTTATGATTGTATATAGTTAAATTATTGTACGCACAGCTATAATAAACACACCTCTACCCCCCACAGTGTTTCATCTACCACATAGATGTGGGTCTCCGCTCGGGAGGGGGGATTGCGGACGTCCTGGAACCGGCTCTAGGGGATCCCAACGAGTTCACGCGACTATTATTTGACATCACTTTCTTCTTTGTCGTTATTGTCATCCTCCTCGCTATCATACAAGGTACGTGGGTCATGTGATTAGAGACAGGTATATGTCATATGTCATGTGATTATCACGTGATGCAGGTCTAATCATTGACTCGTTTGGAGAATTGAGGGACAGAGAGGAAACGTTGAATCAAGAGATGGCTACAAAGTGCTTCATTTGTGGTCAGACTAGCAACAAGTTTGACCGAGTTCCCCACGGCTTTGAGAACCACATCACCAAGCAACACAACATGGTCCACTACCTTTTCTTCCTCCTCTACCTCATCAAGAAAAAGGAGTCAGAGTTCTCAGGCCAGGTTAACTATGTATGGTCTTATGTAGAAATATGTTTAACCTTCCCATGTGATAGAGCTTGTCTAGAGCTATAGATTGCTTCTCTTAGTTTTGCTTTTCAGTTCAGTTCAGTTATGGCCTCCTGGAGTAACTTGCCAAATTGTCCGTTTTTCAAAAGAAAATACAATCATAGGTGATTACATACATTGCTTATTGCTCTTGTTTGTTGCTATAGGAATCGTACGTGTGGGAGATGTACTTGAAGCAGGACTGGGACTTCTTTCCCGTGGGAGACTGTTTCCAGACACAGCTGGACACTCGTACTGCCACACCCATCTCTGCAGGGGGTGTGGAGATTGGGGGAAACCCCTCATCAATACCAGGATCCCCTGCAGTCCCCAGGAGAACTACAACTGCACCCGTTTAGCTTAGCCAGACTTTTTAGGACGTTTGTTTTAGAATCACCAAATGCTGTTATTTATTCATAAATTTTGTTTTGTATATACTGCAATCACAGTACACTATAATACCTATGGTACATATTTTTGAAAATTGAAATAAATACTGCATGCAGTACCTATAGCAACCAGCATGTTGTATATAAAATTATGTCCTATACACACAAGTTGCATTATATAATTATTGCTATATATATATATATTAACTATAATTATTCTAGCTGTTGAGTAGTTCCTCCAGCTGCAGGTTATGAGGAGCGTAAAATTCTTCCAGTGCTCGTCTTGTTGTGGGCAGCATCTTGTCTGTACGCCCGTGGGAATTAGCTTTCTTTGAGAACCATTTTATAGCCTTTTTATCGGGCACTTGATCGAGAGATAGGAAATGTGTAATGTTTCTAAGCACGGAGATGGGTTCATTTGATAGTTGTTTTGTCTTTAAGAAAAGAAAGTTTTCTCTCGGCCAAAACTGCAACCATTCCAATATTTGAATGTAGTATATACCAACGCCCAACCACGTCTTCAGCTGCTTACGTCGTGACTTACTGTTAGCACATTCAAAAAGAGAGTAATTTCTTTGACAATTATTGAAATCTGTAATGGCTGCTTTCACCCACTTATCAAAATAGAGGGGGGAATTTACGTCCATTTCTTTAGGCCACCCTTGTGTGTTGTGCATGAAATAAAAGTGAGAATGTATTCTCTCAACTGGATCCCTAATCAAGATAATGATCTTAACGCTAGGCAACACCCTGTGTGTTATAGATGCCATTGCACAATAGTCTTGGTCATCAATTCCAAAGTTAGAGTCGATCAAAGTGGATTGAGAGCCGTCATAAGTTACCACGGTAGCATCCTCGCTAATTTTATCTGCTG
Source organism: Halichondria panicea (assembly GCF_963675165.1). Classification (NCBI taxonomy): domain Eukaryota; kingdom Metazoa; phylum Porifera; class Demospongiae; order Suberitida; family Halichondriidae; genus Halichondria; species Halichondria panicea. The sequence continues at coordinate 6,848,924 of NC_087384.1, read as the reverse complement.
CCGATACAAAATCAAGTAAATATCGAATGACGACAATCTTCAAGTATGTTTCCTTCATATCTCCCAGTGGAACTCGTGCCCACCAGTGAAGTTCCTTAACTTGAGGAGAGGCGACTTGATGGTGCTGGGATAGGGTCGTGTGGAGGGTGGTGGTCCCACTCTTGGGGAATCCCCCTATCAGGAAGTACGGCAAACAGTAGAGACGTGGGGAGTGGGTAATTGAACTATTGAAAATGTCTCTGTATAGTTTTGGGATCCGAGCTTTTGGTAGTGTGTTGATGTATTGCCCTAGATTTGCGTTGATCATTTTGGCCGCATCTTTGTCAATGGTGATGTTTGAATACCAACAGGGATTCTTAATACCTGGGACGTACTCTTTGGGTACCACTTCCCAGAAGGCCTGCAGAAATCTAGCGGATTTATTGGCAATTATTTCCAAGTTTTGTTGGTTTATATCGAGAGTTTCGGCTGAGACTCCCATCCCGATACTGCATCTCCTCATATCCTGCAGAATGCTTTGGTCTAACTTATCACTTTCCGAACTGTCTATGGTGGTCAATGATGAAAGGATCAATGTTGTTTCATTTGGATTCTTATTAACTGCAGTGGAGAAGAATATTCCATCATATTCCACTAGTCTTGATAGATGTTGACTGCCCAGTGTTAGAAGTAGAAAAGCCAGTACAAATACTGCCAGACAAGCAAATATCTTTCTAGTTGAGACCATTATAATTATATAGCTATTACATGCATGCTAAGTCAATTCTCAATTCAGTATAACAGATGCATAATAATTAGTACAACCAGTAGGTTGTACATAGGATTGACAGTGCATGCAGTTGTGTGTGTTTTCAATTATTGCACAAATTTTGACTCGTGTTTAAGTATTACATTTGCTACAGATTTTCTTTTGAGAGCAAATTGTTCACACATGTAATTATCACGGGCTATAATGGACACAGCTGCGTGTAACACTAATGCTAGCATCAGTGTATCCTACACGTGCACAATAAACTATTTGACAGGCAAACACAGTTAAAAATCCATGATTGAAGACAACGCAACAACTTCAGCACAAATAATATACACTATACAATTCTATAAGAGTCTCATAATACGTAACTAGCGATAGTATCTGACACAGTTGTGCTTGTCCATCTCCCAGGCCTTGTCTATAGCCTCCACAACACCTGTATATGTATGTATGCAAGTATATACAAGAGCACACATCACACACATCCATTCAGGCACACACACATACATTCAGGCACACACATACATTCAGGCACACACGTACACCCAGTCACACATACATTCAGGCACACACGTACATTCAGGCACACACGTACATTCAGGCACACACGTACATTCAGGCACACACGTACATTCAGGCACACACGTACATTCAGGCACACACGTACATTCAGGCACACACGTACATCCAGTCACACACGTACATTCAGGCACACACGTACATTCAGGCACACATATACATTCAGTCACACACGTACATTCAGGCACACACGTACATTCAGGCACACACATACATTCAGGCACACGCATACATCCAGTCACACACGTACATTCAGGCACACAGGAGTATACTCCAGATACAGGCAAAGACACATTAATTATAGAAGAGAAGGAAGTCAGTAGCTTCCATGCACAACACATGCAGAGAGTAGCTAGTACAAGGCCAGCTGCATGCCTCACCTTTGTGTAGAGGCCCCTCCTTGCAAGCCTCCAGGTTGGCAAGCAAATGCTCCACCTTGCTGCAACCAATGATCACAGCATCTGCATGGAGCGAAGAAACAGACTATAGTGGGGAGGAAAGAGGCGGATATTGGAAGAAAGGGTGGATAGCGGTGAATGATAAGTACATGCCCTCCTACTAACACAGCCTCACCTCCGTGTTCTGGGCGGAGTTGAGAGTGATGGTTGAGCCACCTGAAGGCAGCACGTACGAGACTGACCACACCCACTCCATAACACTCGTCCAGAGCACCCCTCACACACTCCACACCTCGGAACACACTCTCACGCCAGAAACGATCCCTGTACCTAAACACACACACACACACACACACACAGAGCATGATAATACAGCTCTGAAAACAGGCCTGATTTTAAAAAAAACACCCACCCACACCCACGCCCACGCTTTTTTTCATTTTTAAAATTGGACGTTCTTAACACAATTTATGGGCCATGTACTCACATTTCAGTCATTTTTCCTCCCACCGTCCAAAACCTTCCGTCTTGAGGTTTGTCTATATCGGAGAGTTTGTAGCGGCCTGTCATCATTCCACCAACCAGCTGCAAGGGGGAGGGGCAAAACATTGTGATACTTGAATAACTGAAAAGATATACTTACCGGATTGTAGGCGTAGAAACGTATGCCGAAATATCTCAAGCACGGAATAAGCTCTGTTTCCACCATTCTGTAAAAAAAATTATCACATGTCAAGTAGTTATCTTTTACTGTTATCTCCATTACATCACCTTGTTATGGGGTTGTACATTCCCTGGTAGACGGTGGGCAGGACCCATCCCCTGTTCTTGCATATCTGGTACACGTTGGCAACCTCCCACGAGGCAAAGTTAGAGAGTCCAAGCTCCTTGAACTTGCCGTCTGTAACCATGGATACACACACGTGTTATAGCTTTGAACACAACATTTTAAGACAGAAAATCATAACATTTTTGACATTGGATCAACGGTACTAAAGTTACGGCTGTTGAAAGATGCTCATCTCTACAACCCCCCAACCCATTTAATCATCAATCGTTTGGGGACTCTTTCAGTCGCTATAACTTCAATTCCGTGGATCCAATTTCAAAAATGTTGTGATTTTCTGAAAGCTTAGAAAAAGACCTTTCAAATGGTGTCATCAAATTTCATATTTGAGAGAGAAAAGTATTTACCAATTTGGCAATAATTATATACCCATGAATAATAGCCCATGGTCCAAGGCCGAAAAATGACAAATTATGGCCCTGAATAATTATTGGATTGAAACACATCATTTGAAAGGTCTTTTTCTAAGCTTTTGGAAAATTATAAAATGTTTGGCATTGGATCAACGGTACTCAAGTTATGGCTGACTAGACAAGGCCCACCCCCTCACCAGTGTACAGCTGCTGCACTGCCTCCAGCGTCTCCTCTATGGGCGTGTCATGGTCGGGGGCGTGGAGGTAGAAGATGTCCACACTGGGCACGCTCAGACTGGAGAGGGAGGTGGTCAGTTGACCGACCACACCCTCCCGAGTGAATCTCTTCTCATGTAACTTAGGATGGGCTTTAGTGGCTATCTTCAACTGTGTCTGTATGTATGCATGGACAATGTAATAATTATTATTATTAACACTACATGTAGTCATTAGATAGATAGAGGTTATAAAGAAGGAAAGGGAGAGTGTGGGGGGGAAATGGGGAAACAGTGGAACATTAAAGTGCTAGATATAAAATTGTGTGAGGGGAGGGGGTGGCTGTCTTGTAGTTGGTAGAGTCACCTTGTTGTTGGTAGTAGCAAGGTAGCGACCAATCATCTTCTCCGACTGGCCTCCAGAGTATCTGCAATATTAATTAGTCAATACCGTATAGCGGGTAATTTTCGTGGGGTAAAATATTTGTTATTTTCGTGGGCAGGCTGACCTCCACGAAATTTTATCGTAGGCGTGGCTTATCTGAACGTAGGAATGCCGTGCAGCCACGAGACTAAACGAAATTTTTACTCACGAAAACTACCATTTCTCGAGTTGAACGAATTTTTTACCCCACGAAACTTACCCGCTATACGGTATGCAATGTTTATATTGAGTGCATCATAATCTCTTACAGCAATGCAGTGTCAATCTCGTTTCCTCCAGTGGCGAGGAATGCATCGAGGAAGGCAAAGCACTGCACACAATACACACACACACGGGGAATGACACACTGACCGCGCGTGGTGGTACCATAAATTATGAGATACTTTTAATAGTATGGTATGGTGGATGGTTGGAACACTAGCTATTGCATGAGCTCACACTCTCTTCCTTGACTAGACTGCTTCTTCCTAACTCCATAGCTCCCAATACAGTCCGCATTGAAGAGGCCATCTCACAAACACCAGTGTATGTATATCTATGGTGTAAACTTCAGCAACAACAAGTATATGGTAAGGATCATTAACTCAGGAAAATGAGCTAAAACTGCAGACCAGCCCCACCCTTCTTTATTGGGAAGTAGATTACAACAATAATGTAACAGAATTAATATCTTAATATCTACTGCTCCTATATTTCTGAAGTGAACTACTTGTTGTTTCTGTCTAGATATTCTTGAGAAACTTCATATATAGTGGGGTCAATATCTATGGAAGCCACTCCCACAATCTCGTAGGGTTGAGGCTCTGTCGGGAGGGGATCACTGATAACTGTGGGGGGTATGGCTAATGAGGATGGACCACCATCCCCCACCCTGCCAGTGGAGACCATTCGCGAGTCAATAGTTTCGTATTGATGCCCGAGGGTACTGCTCTGTGAGGTGAGTGTGTTGGATGCAGGGCGAGGGGGAGGGGTGTGGCCATCATAGGTGGGGTTGTGGAGGGTTCGGTCTAGAAGCTCTCTCACTCTGGAAAAGATAAAAAAGTATCTTTTTTACATTTTATTAGCATTAATTTTACAAATTATACTATCTCAGTACTTTTAAACCGTACATGTATGTATGCACTATACGTCTTGTTCCCACTCATTTTCTTTTATATATACTGTAATGTGCTGTACTAGCTATTAATGTATTGTTGGTGTGTACCTTGACAGGTGATGGATGTTCTCTATGCGTGGTCTGATCCACCGAGGGTAGGCCAGCAAGAGACAGCAGATGACCAACGCAACCACAAGCAAGATATTGATGAATCCTAGTACACCACCAACCGCAGGGCAGTTATTAGTTTGTGAAGCGACAGTTCTCATCCATATGGAGATAATGGTGAAGATAAGACATACTCGATGCATTCTCTATAGCTATAATAATTATAGCTAAGCTATTATCAATGCTGTATTCAATCTATAGCTAGGTCTGTGCTAATGTTTTTATTGTGCTTTGGTATGCTCGTGTGTGTACTTATATCATGAAAGTGACACACGTTTTGATAAACCACACTACTCTACTTTATTGCAGTGTATGTACATGCTTTCATACACTTTCAATTACATCATTGACAGTTGTACATGCTTTTGATTACATAATTGACGGGCAAACAATTCCAGTCATATGCCAATCATGTGACCACAAACAACAATAAACACGTACGTATACGTGCAAAATAATGGTGGTACTTGGTTTTAAAAATTTGATGTAATAATAAACCAACGAAATAAATACTCTGTTCTATAAGAAGGAAAAAAATAATGAGCTGGTGATATAATTATATATGAAGACCTAAAGAGCTTAAAAAAAACGTAGAACACAACTAAAGGAGGAACCAATATATACCTGCATGTTGGTCAACAATGATTTTTCTGAATGCTAATATAATTATAACAAAATTTGCATCTAAAGTGATAATTCGGGAAACCCTATTAAATGAAATGGAAAATAGCAACAGAAAATGATTTAAAGTAATGATATAGCAGTGGTGATGGTGGTGGTTGTATATATGTGTGAAGAAGTCCAGTAGTCACAGTTCGATAAGAGAGAGAGAGAGAGAGAGGAAGGAGTTAGTGTTCTCATCACTGGTAGCTTTGTGAACTCCATTGTCGACTAGGAGTGTTCGGTTGAGGGTGAGGTGAGGAGTAGGAATCAGGAGGTGTGGTGTCGTAACTAGGGGGTGGAGCTACAGAAGGCGGCATTAACGACAGATTCCCAGCTGGCTGTGTGTAGGAAGAGGTGGTGGTTAAATGTCCATAGCCGACGTTGTAGCTGGTGAGAGCACTTGTTGTCGTCGCCAACGGTGGGGTACCTGATATATATCCTTGGGGCGACCCACCAGCTGCCACTACTTGCCCATACGTTAGTCCCTGTAGGTGTTGTCGTGACTGGAAGGACGCTTGATGTTGTCCTGCATTGGGCGGAGTGTTTGCTCCGATATAATAAGATTGCGCTGGTATATGTGCCAAGTGTTGCAATGAGGACGTTGTCGTGGTGCCCGGTAGTTGTCCGATATGATAGCCACTGGCTTGTACTGGATTGTATCTTGTGTTGGCTAGAGCGAGACCGCTAGCGACAGGTTGGTAGGCTGTGAGGCCGTCGCTTCTGTAGATGAGTGCTTGTTGGTGAGGACCTGAGGAAGAGAGGAGGGAAGACAGTGAGGCCTTGAAGAAACATATATATATATAGCAACTATAATAATGGAGCAGCATTACTATGTATGAGGGTTGAAGCTCATGTACACCATTTCAATTACATGTACATAATAAATTATTATGAATCGCAACAAAATTCACACTATCTCAAACACATCCTATAACTACAAAATATAATAGCCTGCAGCTATGTTGTGCAGTAAACATGCACAGTCCTGCATACTGTATAAATGTATTACCCTACACAACACTTTGTATACCATGCTGTACTGATGTACATACAATTACTGTATTAGATTCTCACCTAGCATTGTCGGTTGTTGAGGAAAGGTCATCTCCTGCCACATAGTGGATCGTGAAGGGTCGACAAAGCCTGGTGAATCAAAGGGGGGTGGGCTAGAGGTGGAGCTTGGTCTGTGGGGTATGGAATGAATAACAACACAATTCATTCTAACCCGCTTATCAGTTACTTAACGCAATACACACATTCCTAAAAAGCCTCAAAGGTAGCCACAGTTTAGCAATAATTAGTTTAGGGTCACTCTACCTAAACCAATAATGGTTATTGACATAACTAATAGTAGGAGCTATATAATGGAGTTATGGCCACATTGACCATAATTATTTAAAGGCTTACCGTCTTGAAGATCCACACAGTTCTGAGCCTCTGAATCCTTTGGCAAAGGGATTGTACTTGATCTTGAGTTGAGTGATCTATTGGAAAAGCAACATTTTATAAACATCAGCATGATAAATAAGCTGCATGCATTCTTCTGTGCATGGTAACAAAGGCATTTAGCTAACAACATAATCATAATAATTGTGTACTCCCTCATGTGTATCAATATTAAACATGCTATATAGCTAGAGGCAATTAAATACTACACATGCAATAGCTTCCCTCCCCCCCGCCCCCGCCCTTAACAACTCCGCTTACCTGTTGGTTCTGGTAGGCTGTGACAGACATGAATTGTGTCTCCGGGAAGAGATGTGTACTGAAATTCTCGCTGACTTTCTGCTGCATTGAAAATGTCTGGTCTTCATTTGTCTTAACGATGTGGATACGAGGTTGATACTTGTGCATGGAGTTTAAAATGACCTGTAGAAAGGAAAGATAGAGAAATACTTAACGACGATTGCATAACGCTTTATAAAGAATCATAAACTTATGCAATTTGGTGTTTGGGGACATGCAGTTTTAAGGTGCTACAAAACAGGCCCGTCTTTTAAGGTTCGTGCAAACAAGCGTGCATCAATGAACGACAGCTGTTGTCTTATCAGCACTATAGCTCCGTAGCTATCGATCACAAGATATCTGAGGGATTGTTCGTAAAGGCCCAGCTTGTCAGAGTGCTCTAGAAGTTAACACGAGAAAGACAATGCACTTATTCATAAAGCTGCTGTAAAGAATGCTAATTGAGACTATTACTTTGTAAGACACTACACAAAGCTCTCTGTCTGAGCATTCAAGACTATAGCCTTCTACTAATAATAGTCTGTTTGCATTCACTTGTACTAATAATGCACACAGCATCAAAGTCTAGGAGCCTCAATTTACGGCTTTGGGGTTCTATTAACAGGAGCACTTGTTCTCTTTTTTAATCCCTTGTGCTATTACGTGGCTATACGTACATGCAATCAAAGGGTGAATAACTACAATGCTTGTTATATTCAGGATAGAATGAACGGATTAAAAGTTCTGTTGGAAAAAAATAACTGAAATGCAGACATTCTCTAGCCAAAGTCGACAACACTTCTATATACTCACTTACATAATTAAGTTGGTCAAGATGATTGTTTGTAATCTTGCACTTCTGAAATGTGATCAATTGTTTCTCCCAAACAGCGCCTGTTGCTGGACTGTCCGGGTGAACGTATAACCGCCCCCTCTCACTTCCCATAGGCTCCGCCTTACCCGTTATAACCCACTCAGAGTCGTGGAACTTATATCGATTATCTCCAACTGGTATAATATCCATCACTATTGCGTACTTATCAGTGGGGTTAAGTCCGGCTACACTGCATTTCACCACCGGAAACATTCGTCTAATTAGAGAGAGAAATACTATGACAAATAGCAAAAGAGATGTTGGCATAAAAAATGATTATTGTCTGAGTTGCGTATATAATTATATGCATAATTAATTTTGCAGATAAGACCACAACAAAGCTTGTCATTACAAGAGCGCCATTTGAAACACTTTTATGGGTTCATTTTTCCCAGGACAGGAGCATCACCCATAGCAACCAGTTAGATCTGGGGGGATAATGTACAACAGCCAAGACATACTGGCGCTGCTTCCAAAAGTACTTATAAAGTATAGCTACCTAAGCATAATGACATAATAAACTAAGTACACGCAGCTATTAGAAATGAATTTGATGGAACTATGGTTACTGATGATTGCATGCACGGCCTCACGTACCTTCCTGCTTTGGTTATTATCATCTCCGTGGTGCACTTGTGGAACTCTGACCACAGGTCTCGGCCGTGGAGAATGACCTTTGTACCGTTAGTGGCCACAGACTCAGCTGTATTGGTGTAGTTCGTTAAAACAGTTCCAGTCTCAGGTATTGTTATGCTTTTACCAATATCTGCTTGTTTGTGTGTGTGCATAGATAGAACATTTAAAAAGTGCCATGAAAATATGATCAGTACTGTCTAAATTGTAGGAGTCCTGACTGTGGGGGTGGAAACCGGTTAATTAATGGATTATTATGATATGATAAGCCTCCCTCTTGAAGTTTGATATCCCCCCACGGGCTTAATGTAAAAATCAGATACTTTAATTGCTATAGAAATGGCTAATACTGTTAGCTAAGGGTCAAGTAAATAATGACATCACTACTAGAATCAAAGGAAGTAGGGTCTGACATCAGCTATACAGGTAGTATGGTGGGACAACATTTCTAGAAATTGACCTCAATTACATAATAATAATTTAGTCCATGCTGCCTGCATGCATGGTGTATATAATTATGTACAAAGCCTGAGTAACCTTTTTGGAGCAAATCAACAGCTGATCTGAACACGACAGTGCATGTATGTGGGTATGTATATGGGCATCCTCACGCTTTGAGACACAGTGGATCAAAGAGACCAAAAGCTATTGCACACAAAGAGCCCCATTCATTAGAAAACTGCCAATAGGCATTTCCATTTGTCTATCTATAATGGTTCTCATGTACATGTACACATACAAGCTTAAGCAGGGTGATTAGAGGATTCCTTTGCCTCGGGCTGTAAGTCGATCCTCTCAGGAGAGCATGTATGGAAAATCTCTGTTATAATATAGCACTAATTCACTATTGGCCAATAGTGAAGTCACTTGACCACAATCTCTACTACCGGGCCAATTGCATGGACAGCTCTTTAAAGTACAATATTGTGTGGGGATACTGGGAAAAAAGGGAGAGATTTGCAGATAGTGCATGCATGGGGAAAAGGGGGAAAGAGTGGGTGTAGTATACATAGAGTCAATCCATGCATACACTTTATGTAAAGCATTATTGTGCAGACACTCAGGTAGGATTATGATGGATCTATGTATTGAGTAAATATAGCCCACCACTAGACACTATACACACACACAACTAAAGGTTCACCTATAATTATAGTGCAGTAGTCAATTGCATAAGAAATTCTTTGTGGCAGCCGCTCAACTTGCTCAGTTGTATACACATCCAATCAAAACCAATTTACAGCTTCTCCCGCTCCAGTGTTAACAGGTGCCTCACTCATTAGCACAATGGTGGGTAATGAAAAGCTAGGCCTTTGATCTGGCTTCAAGCCACCTAAATATGATTTGATATTAGCGCCCAGTGTTCCCAACCTTAGACACTCAGCAACCACAGATATACTACATGCCAGGCCATTTTATTTTTTTACCAATGTATTTTTACCAATGTGCTTCACCAGGCAACAGTATACAGCCTATATATCTAGAGTAATTTTCCATTCAGCAGAATTGCTAAAGTAATTCATTGGCTATAATAGAGGGCAATAAGTAGCTACACACAAATGCTGTAAGGAGGAACAAACAAGCAAAGTGCAGGTGACAAAGCCATTGAATTGATGGACAAGGTCACCTCACATACGGAACAAATACATTATTCATCAGTCTCACTGAGCAACTGCTGTTGACCTGTACAACATGCATGAGAGCTAGCTATAGTACAGGACAACACAAGAGGTCCATTGAGGGACAGTTACTGTAACAAGAACTGACACCATGGTGACAAGGCTGTGTACAGAAATCAATGCTATTTAACTAGTGCATGCATGGTTGCAATTCCAGCTCAGTGGATGGCTATAATTATACAGGATCAAATTTTAGTATAGCGAAACATAAATGCCAATGGTATTATAGGTAGCTATGCACAGGTGTTCAAGCTGATTCCATTTTTTTATATTATTATGGTTCATCCTATAGTTGGTAGCTATAGCGCTGGTTGGCAAAAAAACACTCAATGTTCCTCAGTGGTTTAATAATTCAGACTTCAAAGGCTAATTAAATAACAATGAATACCACATTACTATATACAGAGCATCCTCCCCACAACACCGCCAGTTGAATAATTATTAAAATGACCTTTATATTGCACAGACAATCTTTTAATTAAAAAACAAAACCACTCAGTAATAACGCCAGCTAGAAAAGTATAATGATGCAACTACCCACCTAACTCCCAAATGATTACCAACTCATGCTGGTAACCACAGGACACACCCTACATCCAATCATGCCTTATCTTGCCCCCAAGCACTGCCGCCCTGGGCCCTATCTTCCCACAGCACTCACCTGGGTCAGGCTGATTGGCCGCCACAGAGCTGCCATCAGAGATATCTTCTCTCTCTTGTACAGTGGGACTGGGGCCAGCCGAGGATGAATCTCCCGACATTGAATCACCTGACATGAACGGAGGGATGGAAGAATATATGAGGTGAAGGTTCTATTCAACATACAGGAAGGAAATAGAATTAATTGGACAGCTATATAATTATAACAAACATTGAAAGCTAAACTGGCTCTCAACCATTTTAAGATGATAATGAGAATTGAATGCACTGTCTTCAAGGGAGGGGGGAGGGGAACTAAAGAATGTAAATGAACCTTCATTGAGTTTTTAGAATACAAAACAATAAACATTGTGATAAAATACACACGCAGAGTGGAGTACGTTTATACATATATAGACAAACAGAAAAGACCAAAGATAATAAACACAGTGAAATATTCAACTTAGGATGACAATGTGATCTAATGGTACTAATCGTATAGGATGGTAGTAAGATGTAGCCAGTTTGTTAGTCATAATAGTTAAAGTTGTCTCTACGAAGAACCACAAGGAGGAAGGTAAAGTAGCGAACATGGTATAATGTGACACACACACAGCATTCCTATAGGGAAATAATAGGCTACACTATAGAGAGCTAAAGGAGCTGACTCAGCTAGTTAATACAAAAAATCCGATTGTATACCAGAAGAGCCGAGATGAGATTTTTGAATCCAACTTGGGGAAATTTTTATAGATCTATATCCGCTATACAATAGCCTTGTTCGTTATGTGTGTGTGTGTTACAAAGCTCCCTATTCAACCAATGAAGATACAAACTAGCCTATTGAGTCACAACCACCAGTTACATACGGTTACTGCATGGAAGAACATTTCGTTTAGAGAATGGATGTTTGGACTTTTAATTAATTTATAATCCTTGAGGTTAGTTGATTCACCTGATAACATTTAGCTAATGCACCATGCTGCACCAAAGATCCTTGTGAGAAGTCAGGTTAATTAAATAGCTATAATTATCTTCTACACACAATGCATGATTTGCATGGTTTTGTAGTTAGCTAGTTATGCAAATCCAAATGTGTCTCAACTATTATATGGAAGCTTTGTGAGTTATGATACCAACAGAATCACCACTACATAATACAAAGTACTCAACAGTCAATAATAAATCCACTGCAGGATTTTTATTAGGTGTGTGTGGTTTATATAGCAAAACAACAGTTTAATACTAACACTACTAGATCAGGCATTTAGCAGCTCAGTATTAGTACAGCTCTCACCTTCCATGATCTAAGCAGCAGGAGACTGTGTACACACACACACCAGGCACAGACAACCAGCTACTCTCTCTGGTGTCAGTGTAGACTGATCTAATAGACTTTGGGCTACAGACTAGAACGTTCCAGCTATAGCAGATGGTTTCAACACTCGAGCACCAACCAGTCAGTGTGTACAACGAGTAGTTGTTGTGTCAAAGTTGGTGGTTTTAATACGCCCAATAAGTCACTTTGAAGTTCACAATTAGTACTTGTAGGCCTCGACCACAATGAAGGGATGCTCCGGTACAAATCCAATTAATTTGTTCAAGCAGCTCAGTCTTTCCAGGTGTGTGCTTTGTCTCTAGGTCATAGGACTAATCCTAACAACCCTCTGCAGACTTTATATGCTCTCAACAACCTGCACAGTTTCCTCCGTGATAGTGTTTACCTTGCAAAAGCTGGGCCTGTGTGGGGGATCTGATTAAAGCTTGTTAGCCCCTCCCACCTTACACATGAAAATTATTACCAGAGCCTGTAGTTTCAACATCAATTTACAAGTGCAAAAACTTGAACATTCTGCCTGCAGTACATGTGTTAATAGCTTGTACACTGTTGCAAGCAGCATTGAGCAAAAGTACTAGCACACACGCATGCACACACACGTATATGTGTGCAGCACGCATCATGCAGAAAATACTGCTGGAAGATATGTAACTTATACCTTACATAGACGGCAATCAAAATAATAGCTATGCATTAGTAAATATTAGGGGGCATCTCTAACATTAAAATAAGAGTAACAGTACGTCCGATTACTTAGTCTCATGAATTCAGTATTACGCACAGTTGGATGAAAGTTTTGCAATTTAACTCACAACTCTGTGAGACCTGATATAAAAATCTATATAAGTAATAATTATAAACGAAGACTTAAACAGTTGTTTCTGATTTTAGTAATTTAGAAGTCTCTAATGACATGCTTAGATGCTTGTGTCTTGTGTCTCTGTCTCCACTCGACTTCTTTGAAGACTTTCTTTTGACCTCTGTACTCTTTGGGACACCTGGCAGCACAAAGCAGATGTCACCAATCAGATTGCGAGCATCGTAGCTAGCCGGCCGGGGGTCAAGGGTCGACAGGTGTGAACCAAAGCCATCCAGCAAATACTGCATGGAGAAAAACAATGTCATACATTTTTAGAACTATATATATGTACATGTAATTATCGCTTCAATATGTAAATTGTAATCATATAGGTATAGAAAGTTATATTCACTGGTAATGTCTACTGGTTGCACACAATAAATCAAAGAGAAGTTGCATACATTAACAATAGAGTGTTGAAAGCAGTGCATGTATGCAACTGACATGCATGGACATGCATGCCAGAAATAATGCTCTTGCATTCCAAAACCAGGTCAGAGCAACAAACAGAGAGTTTTGTTACACATCACTGCCATTATCACCAATCAACACGTTCCCTATTGAATCTGATGCTGTAACCCACACACACACTTACTTGGCAGTTGGAGACGCTGGGGTTCTTTGAAGCTCTTCTATTCCCATGGATATAGATCTGGTCCGACTGCAGGCCCAGCTCCATGAATCCCGCTAGATGCCTCTGAGAGCCGTACGCAACGTGGATTATCAGCTTCGCCTGTTGAGGGAGGGGGTATCTCATAAAAAACAGAACAACAATTATAGAATGGAAGAATTGTCTTTGTTGCATGGTACATGCATGATAACATGTACAGAGGCAGTACACACTATACACACTATACACATTAATCACACACATATTAAATTCTGACACTTCATTGATACTGCAGATGTGGTTTGATATCAAGGTAAATGGAACCAGAGAGAGTCCATGCAGTGGACAACTAATATCCTAGGGCAGACACTTAAAATATTGACCACTGCAAATTTAAATTTGCCGCCTTGCACACTTGTAGATCTATATCCCTGTTATTACAGAAAGCAAAGGTTGGCGGGCAACTGACAAGAAACTATGTCTCTATATTCCTCAGAAAATCATCCAGAACACAAAACATGCATACCAAGTGAATATCGTTCACCTTCAGTACATAGACTAGGTGACTACACACTAGTACATATAAATGCATTCTTATAGCGAGAACATAATTATGATATTTAAGCGGCTACAACATGCAATTGAAAATAAACTGTAGACCAAACCACAAGCTATCTCATTTGGATAAGACTCATGAAAGACTAATGAAATCACAACTAGACCTTCTGGTGTTGATAAGGTGATGTTTATTTCAGAATGAAAAGTGTTATCACGGCCGGTTTGTTTTGAAAACATAGCCTTGTATTTGTACACAGCCCCACTAGTCGACACTCGAGCAAAAATGCGTCAAATGCGTCAAATAAAAGTGTTCCTCTACTTGTGAGCATGCATCACAGCAAAGTCAAGTGCCTGCTAAAAGCGACACACTGTATTTTACAAGTATACACCCTTTAAAGTGTCTGTTGACATTGGACACAAGCGGTAAAAATACACATTAATTTTGGGAAACAATCAGTTTTCGTGATCAACCGAAGTACAGAGTGTTTATACGTGTTTACGTACGCTACACTTATGTTCATCAGGCTCGCATCAACAGAGCACTGATAGACTACATACAGACAGTATACACAGACTTTAGTACAAGCAGCTATATATATAGCGCATGCATGCTCCGTCCCTAGCTTCCTTCATTCTATTGATCTCGCTCGTTCGAAATATACAAGTTCAACATAATCTTCAATGTTGGTTTTCACGCTCATTTCTGAGCCATATAGAAACCTAAAATGCACGTGCACACACAAATCATGCAGAGCCTGAAATTATCAATTCATAAGTACACACGACTATGTTATTATTTGTACCCATTTTCCTTGATTCAATAATTGTGTCACCTCACCAGAGAGGCAGGTGGTTCCTTGGGCCACAGAAAGCAAAGCAAAGACACCTCGGCTACGAATACTTTCATTTCGTTTAAACAAGCAGGAAATTCTACTTCATACACACAGCCATGCTGAGGGTGTCTAGAAAAACAGTTTTCTTTGGACGTGCTGACTTTATATTGGCTTGGAAAACGTTTTCTTATTTTCAGAAAAGCACACAAGGCATACACACCTGTGTTATTGAAGCTAGAAGATGGGTCAAAGGGAAAGGACTTCAGTGTACAAGAGTTAGCTGAGTAAATTCAACTCAAGAGCTGGCAAACAAAGTTTTGGAGTATATGTTGAATCAGGCAACGGCTAGATAAACACCTATTTGGGCAGTGGAATAACATTGGGTGGCCTAAGACAATATGCAGCTATATCTATAACAGTGTATACAGTGTGTGTGTGTGTGGGCGGGGCGGGTAGTGCGTACATTGCCATCCGATGGCGGGGTATAGGATCGAGTAGCCGCAAGCTAGGTCATCACTATAGCTGTCTCTATACAACACATCCTGTAAGTTGTACAATCATTACAACAACTAAGGTAGCGATCAACTAAATACATACGCCTAAGGGCATAGTATACATGCCAACAGTATTTTAGAAGCCCCTGGAGCAAACTGAGACCTTATACTGAGGAATCAACAGACAATGGGCTTCAAAACTATACACTATACAGACAACAGGGGGGGGGGGGGGGGGTACACTCACACTAGCTATAAATTATATATAGTGAGTACATACATAGATCCACAATGCATGGTCATACAGTCAATCGAGCTGGTTACATTTTCAACACAGTGACACACACACAGCGCTTTAGGGGGGGGTACACACACACACACACACAGTGCTTTAGGGGGGGGTACACACACACACACACAGCGCTTTAGGGGGGCACACACACACACACACACACAGCGCTTTAGGGGGGCACGTGTTGTATAGCCAAGAGATCTACTGGAGGAAGTTAGACAACAAAGGGAATGCAATCAATGGAACACAGTAGGTGCTCTGTCAGTTCTTCAGTGTTGTAAATATTGATTAACACTTCGGGGTAGAAATGTCAGTCAACCAACCTCATGCATGTAACCATATGCCTCAGGCTATAGGACAGACTCTTTAACAGGATGTTCGTAATGCATACAAGCATGTCTGCTAAAATGCTATATATGGTATGCTGGTACATATATACTTGTTCTAGGAATATTTCAAGCACCTATGTCAGTGTGATTTTCAGTGGTGCACATGGAATGCTCCATTCCTATAGTTCGCTACAGTATTCAGTAACTTGGCCTTCTTAGAAGCTACACTGCATGCATGCGCTACTCACACTCTGTCCTTTCAGTGTTGTGGAATATGGTAACCAATTGAAACTACTCGTCCAATTCCTATGATATTATGAGATGGTATATCGATCCACCAATATTCAGTTTTGCATTGCTGCTACAGTTACATACATACAAAAGCTGGTCTTACGTATGCAGCTAACTGTATCACACATTATGTATACTGGCCGGCGCCGCCAATAAGAAAATGTGGTAAAAGAGCTGCCCTCTAAAATGCCCCACTTCCAACATGATTGTTAGTTTTCAGTTTTGACTGATCAATTTCCTACGTCTAAAATAAATATTATACAGAAAGGACATACCCTTAATTAAAATGCACAGAACCTGTTAAAATAAGCCCCTCCCCCTAAACTTCCTATATCTATATAGCTATAGGGACATTTCGATGGTAACACCAAATGGTCTCTGGAGAAATTATGGGCTAAAACGAATGACAATGTATAAATTGGGCCATTTGGAAGGAATGCAATCAATGGCCACATGAAAGAGGCCTGGAGGAACCCATGAAAGCTCGGCCTTCCTTCCTCAAGGTGCCAGGTGTTCCATTGGGCACTCCTCTGACTTCTCCCCCAAGGCATTCTCTCTCAGTTCCTCTCACAGTTATAGGTCCATAGCTACCATGATATAGCTATATACCATGATAGCTTTACCATGCATGACAGGGCAGCTATGTAGATAAAAGTAGGCCTTCTATCTAACAACTCTGTTCCTTATCTAACAGGATGGAACTAAATTAAGCTGTCAAAAGTTAAAGCTGCATCAGGTTAATTAACACACAGCATTAGCCTTTGCCATGACTGGACAGATTTTGGCCTGCATATTAAATTTAGGTTTACTATCAATTTATAATAAGAGATATGGTTTGAAATTGAATAGCCTAGACTCAAGACAGTGCACGCTAATTAGCTAGAGCTAGAATGCCTGTACACATCCTGGTGCAATACGAAGATATCACTAGCATCTCACTGACAGTGTGTTTTGAGTGCAGATATTTAATGAAGTTGAGATCATGGGACAATACAATTCCACTAAAATTGCTTTTCTGAGAAAGGTCAGGTCAGGTCAGGTCCTACAGGCTTAGCTGGCTATACCAGTTTCTATTATTGCAGCATCCAGCAGCACACTCACATCCTGACCCATAGGACACCACCTACCCCATCATGTTTGTGTCTACCTCATAAACACCTAGGGGAGCTAATCATGGAGGCCATTGTCTCCAGCCCTGCCTGCATGTGTGGAGTATATACACCACATTGCATGCATGGGAAGCTCAGAGAAAGGTTGAGTCATAAAGGGAACCATGCAGCAGCACAGGGAATATACAGATACTGCTATAAGGTATCAGTTGTACGGTATACCGTTCCTATAGAGAGGTACCCATAGCAACAACTACTGCGCTTTATTGAACAACTGACCATGTGTAATGACAGTCACATGCAGTGATGGCTAATGGGGAGAGGCTTTGAGCACAGCATGGGAATCATGTTAGGACAAGGTAGATTTCTATCAAGCATAAATTAATGGCCTTTTGACAAAAAGAGTGTTATCAATGAACTGGCATGAATTAAATAGTTTTGTGGGAGAGATCAAAGATTTTGGACAGCCACACATGAAATTAATGAAACACTATCCAAACAGCATAAACACACATGGAAGAAAATACCATCCATGACCTGAGTCACGGGTTGTTTATCCTCCTTGGGTCATGGAGTGCATACACTCCCGGGGATAATTATACAGACAGAGCTAGTACAAATGCATGCAGGCTAGGATATAGAGTCAGGTAATGAAGGAACACCATAAATATATATAGGAACACCCTATATATATATATTTCTTGTGCACTGCTAAACACCTGTATGTAGGATAGGGAGGGAGGGACACATAATAAGTAACAGCTTTGAAGAATACTGTCTCACAGTGGGTAGAGCTAACTAACCAAAGGCATGGTTAAAGGTAACTAACTAGCCTTTGGTTAGTCTGCCTGGGGCCAGTCCCACTCCCCCAGACATAACAAGAACTGTAACAGCCATAACCATGGCATTATCTCCTCAGGGGCTTTGTAGAGGCCCTTGATTGAGTGTCTGTTGGTAACACAACACTAAGCTATTTGCAATTAGCAATTAACAATACAAACAGCATCCCTTTACATATACATTTTCTGTAGTTGATTAGCGATGGAAGTGTGGACGGAAGTGTGTCTTAAGAAGGCTTGTCTATAACCAGCTATAGTAAGAAGAGACCCTCTCTCATTGATAGCTAGCGGCCTATGCATGTGATAGCTATGCATGGTGGTTTGGAAGACCCTATACAAACTGAACGCTAATGCAAATACTCTAATGCAGATTCAGCACTCTAGTATAGCGGTTGATGCGAAGGAAGGAACTATAGGCCAAGTCATGATCGTGAGGACCTAAGAGTATGGGAGGCTGACTGCATGAGGGGGTGGGTGAGAAGTAGGATGAAAGGAATCGTGAATATCTCCAGAGAGAGTGAATGACATTTAGGAACAAAACAACAAACAACAACAGAATAATTATATACCACACACACACCACACCACACCCACCCACCCACCCACCCACACGCACACACACACCCACACACACACACATCCCCACGCACACGTACACACACATAAAACGTACACACACATAAACCACACCCAGAAGCCACGCACACACATGTAGAGATCTCTGGGGTGGAGTCTGAATCCATCATTCAACGGACAACATAATGAGGCTTATCAAACAATACTGTTCCTACCATGCAAACATCACTAATGGGACAATACAGTATAGCGGGTAATTTTGTATAGTACCTAATTAAGTATTCTAAATAGCTCAGGATGGTGACGTAGAACCTATTGCCACTCGCAGTTTTAATTTTCATATGATGGTCTACAATACGAAAAATACCACCATGCAACAGTAGCAGATAGCAGCACAAAGTTGTTTGGTTAAGCACCCACTTAATGGTTACAGTTGTAATAACAATCTCACTCTCTCTCCAAGATAGGGTGTGAGCGTGTGGTGTGTGGTGTGTGGGACCACTCAGTGTGGTGTGTGGGTGTGGTGTGTGGGACCACTCACACAGCCGCCACATCAAGGTGGGCATACAAACTACCAGTGTCCACAATACACACTCACACAATACACACTCACCACACTTATGGTCTTGATAGACTCTCAATAATTTGCAGTTTATACAAATGCATTATAATATCCTCCTCAGCTTGAGTCTGCGCATGGCCCCGCCTACTACCACGCCCTACTTGATGAGATTTTATGTAATACCCTGACTACCTCCCACTCGTTAAACGGGCTCATTTACTTCTCGTAATGTTATGTAACAAAGCATAAGACAATTATTGGAATAAGGATGACTCGTTATTATTCCCCCGCCCACCTCTTTAATTAGCCTGGCGAGGTACATTGTCTTGAAAGTTTGCGAGTCGGTTGGTGAGAGAGAGTCTGCACACGCGACTACACCCAGTGGGAAGCGATGGGCACCCAAGAACGACAAGATGTGCTCCTTCTGAATCAGTGGACGACCGGTGATGTAGATGGGTAGATAGCCGCGCTCTTGCCAACGTCTGTGTGGGTGTGTGTGGGTGTGGTGGAAGGAGGTTAGATCTTGCAAAATTTTCACTTAGTCTAGTGCCAGGCATGCAAATATCCAGGAGTAGCATTAATGCTGGTGAGAAACCTTTTGAGGATTACACAAAAGGTTGCACGAATTCACACACAGTCAGCATGACATCACACACACACTACTGAGAAGTCGTCCATAGAGTACAGGTGCATAGTACAAGAACCCATACAAGCGCCTGGTTACAGCTACCAGCTAGACAAAAATAGAGTGGCCTTTATGTAACCGCTGTTAATGCCCATGGGAAAATACAAGACCTATAGCAACTGATGGGATACTGTGGGTTAACCATTTGATAGAAAAGCCATTTCAAGCATCCCAGACTGGAATTGGTCCTTTGAAGTGCTAGTGTGGGACCATAATTGAGTCTAATACAATAATGAATTTGGAAGTTTTCTGGCTAAAGTTGTTGACAAGCTCTCACACTATTTGTACTATCAAAACTTTACTAGCTAGCTGCAAATATCAACAAGAACTCTAAAGCCTTGACAGCTAATGGTGGAATATTGGTACCATTATATGAACAGAATCATTAACACAGATAACCCCATACCTTCCACGATTAGACTCACACACACACTTTGTGAAAAGACGAGATTGAAACAGGCTGGTATAATTTGAAACCTCTAAAACTTATTTAGCTCGATCGTTTCACACTCCACACAAATAACAACCTACTACGTACTTTATGAAGCTCAATTACATCATCTTATCTGCCCACCCCCCTCACCGTGCGGTTGCCACGGCGCCCTGCTTGACCCGCATGTCCTTGGCACTGAGTGAGAAGTTAGAAGCGAGTGCTCCATCTACGCTGAACACTGCCCCCTCAGTGTGGGGCGGGACTACAAACAAGTTACACGAGGCCGTTGTGTGATCACCTCTGCAACGAGAGAAAAATACGTTACTTTCTTATAATTAGAGAGAAAAATATAGTATAGTACTTACAATAGTTATACGTCATTTGATGCTATACAATACTAAGAGTGACTCACTTGACTAGGAACTTGACGGGATACACGCCCACTGGGTGTGGTTTATCCTCGGACAACGAGAGTACCAGCTTGCCGTGTTTGTCCGTCTGCCCACCCCCACATAGTTCCCAGCGAGGGGTCGGCATCTGGACGAGAACGTGAAGCTCCACCTACAAAGTACGAAAGAAATGATAACACACATGGTGGTGGTGGTGGTTTGAACTCCCACCTCTTCCTTGCACAGCGAGGTTACTGCCAGTGGGCCGTACTGGAACTTGGCTGTGAAGGAGGGGGGTGGGCCAGAGTCTACAGATAGCACGTCAGAGACACGATGATTGGGGCTCAAGCGCTGCAGGAGGGGGTGGTGTGTGTATAAGCCACACCCACTATCTAAGTGAGCGCTTGCTTACATTGATCTTCATGTTGGTGGTTCGTCTGTTCCAGCGATGGACTCTCTCTTGAGGGATGAAGGGAATCAGCTCCTTATCATTAGCAGTCTGCTTCAGGGACACGCTGTCATGACGGAGCACCTGGGGGCGGGGCAAGTGGGTGTGGCTAATGGGCTGTGAAATTACATAAATGCTTGAAGCTCACAACTAAACACTGCATGAGTATTGTAGCATGCTAGAATAAATAGCAGTGTTTATTTAGCATACATATAGAGAAAGGTTATAATTTTTATGGAAGAAGAATTTACTCGTGTGGTTTTAATTTAGATGGTATAGCCAAGTGGTCTTAACCCACACACAGTTAATGGCATAGCTAGAAACCAAACTGCCACAGGCAACAATTATATGTACAGTAAGACTTCCTGTTTGTTGTTTGTTGTTTGTTGTTTCTTTGTTTGTTGATATCAATAGAACACTGTGATAAGCTAGGTGAGACATGCCAAGAGGTTGCTACGATACAGTTATTAGGATGTAAGTATCCAGGATATGGTACCTATTAGTATAGGTTGTCATAGTCTAGCATATCTATTATGGCAGCAGATCACAGACATGACCTCTAGCATGATCACACACATGAAATCAATTAGATTGTGGCGGCCCAAGTACTGTTGCATAGTCTGGCCGTAGTTTAGGTCCAAGGTAGCTAGCCCAGGGTATAGCTAGCCGAGTGGTGTAAAAGCCGTGAGGGGGGGGAGGGGGGCACACTGGTCTAACTCCTTGACCCTATTATCTAGAGGGGAGCACACTGGTCTAACTGTATATCCTACGTAACTATGACAAAAAATCCCAGATTTTTTACTCAGATAATTCAAAGCATTGACGTTCAAACAATTATCATCCTACCCCATCCCACACTTGCAGCCTCTTAATAATAATAAAAATTAAACACACACATTCTGATAAATTAATTGCTCTCTTACATAAGAGAATGCAAAACACACATCCAAACGATATCATGATATCATAGCCCTTCAAACTGTCTTTGATCGTGTCCAATCAAAGCAACTCAATATAATCACGTCTCTTTCGCTAGCGTAGAATATACAAACCCATGGTCGATGATGCGTGTCCCTTGCATAACTGTGGTCAGATGTCAAGCACCCAAAAAATATGACACCAATCGTACTCATTAATTACAAATTATCCACTTAGAAACGAAAACATATGACGTTAGAAATCTGAGCTGCTGGAATGAAACACATACGTATGTACACGTGTATCATATTCAAGGTCAGAGGTCAGAGGTAATTGGTGGGTATAGCAGGTCAAGTACTGTAAGTCTAGACTCTATAATAATTATGGTAGGTAACAACATGTTTACAGATGTGATGACCCTTTACAACACACACAGTATCAAACTTCCTGTTAACTGGGAAAACCTCAAGCTATAAACATAATAATGTGTTATTAACAGCTCTTAAAGCTCCAATTAAAAAACTACAATCCAAATGGCAATGATCATATCACCAATTGATTTCTGAAAAGCTACAGACTAGCAAAAGTAGCCATCCCGCCCCCTCACCTGTCGTAGCATGAACGAGACCATTTCCTTCGTCTCCCAATAACGAGAGTGGATGATGTGTGAGAATGCGGCCTGAGGGAGGAGGTTGAATCCCTCTGAGCCCTGAGGGGACTCCAAGATGTAGTCAATACGACCACCGTCCGCCTGTGACCACCACGTCGAGAACGGTTTCAGCTCTGTACGTCATGTGATAAAGAGAGAACGGTTATTATTACGATACTAAAGTTATGGATATGTACCACTATCCCTCGTGTGACTATAACTGGATCCAATTTAAAAAATTTTAAGATTTTCTGAAAGCTTAGAAAAAGGCCTTTCAAATGGTACCATCAAAGTTCATATTTGGGAGATGACAGAATTTGCTAATTTTGGCCAAATACCATGGATTATAGCCCATGGTCCAAGGCCGAAAAATGACAAATTATGGCCCCAACGAAATTGTGGATTAAACCACATCATTTGAAAGGTATCTTTCTAAGCTTTCAGAATATCATAAAATTGTTGAAATTGGATCAATATTTGGACATGAAATACTACAATACAATGTTCGTTTGCTGTAATAAAATTTTCACAATAATAGAAATGAATTTTTGTAACCCCACCTTTTCCAGTATTCCGATTGGACGTCAGACTGTCACTGGAGGGGTACTTGGTGAGCCCAGGCCCCGCCCACTGCGGAGGAAACAGCGTCTGTGTACTACCAAACAACTGAGGATGTTGCACAATCGTGTCAAGCAAAGAGTTGGCCTTTGCCATACCTGAGAGGGGAGAGGGGGCGTATGGTGTGTGTGTGGGGTGTGTGTGTGTGTGTGTGACATACGTGCTTCTGTATCTTAGACAAGGCTCAAAAGTGTAGAAATCAATTACAATACCAATTAAGCCACTCTTTTCTCTCTCCGAAAAAAAATTAAATGGAAGCACTATTTTCGCTGGCCTAACTTGATGTGACACAATCAATTAAATATTTGACCTGTAGGATAGAGATGATAAGGTGGGAGGGGCACGGGAGTCACATGACCAAACCGTGTGTCTAGTAGCGGCTCCACACGAGAGGCCATCGGATCAACATCATAGAACAGGTTGTAGAATGCAGTGCAGCTGGGGGAGGGCGGAGGCTCTGTGGGGGGTGGGGCAGTTCATTAGGGGGGGTCTTATGCATAGGACATACCATGTGCGTCTTTCTTGCACTTTGACCTCCGACTACCAAGTACGAGTCCGAGTGGCGACCCAAAAGCAAAGAAGTGAGTAACATCGAACATGAACCCTGACCCCATCTCGTCCGTCACATTGATAGAGGTGGTTGATGACGAGAGGCTACTAGTGCTAAGAGGACGTGGCCTAGCAGACGCTTCCTGTCCGATACAAGCATACACAAAATCACAGTATGGAGGATACAAAGAATGAAAAGATATTCTACAGGTACTCAAAAACAGGATCCTCGCAATATAAATTTGTTTTGAGATTCGCTGTTATTATACATCATCTGTAATTGATAGGACGTACCTTGCTGTCCGGGGAAGGTGAGCTGTGAGGGGAGTGTGATGTGTGGAGTGGGCGGTCAGGGGACGGGGAGTTATGTGGTGACAGGTGTGAGGTAAGAATATCGTAGGCCACAACTGACCCCATACAGTCAGCCAGTAGACACACCTGGACGAGACGAGGGGGTCAATAATACCGTATATCAGCGGGTATATTTTGAGGGTATAACTGTTTGCGGTTTTCGCTGATTAAGCATGTACCGCGAACATTTATACCCACGAATTAGTATCTGCAAAAAGGCGAAAATTCAATCCACGAATGGTCTTTTCGTGACATTTTAATGGTACACTATTAAACTCACTTGTCCGCTGAAATGTTCTCCTTCTTTTGAGTGTAGAAACTTGTTATACGCATTGTTAGCAGTTGTCGTGACAACAGCCAGCTTCTCGGCGTAACCATAGTGATTAGTGGCCAACAGAGGGACAGCCCCCACTGGAAGGTGGGCGGGGCAATCACGCAGCGTTTCCATGAACGACGAGGGGGTAGAGTCCTTTAAAGTCCGTGAGGATCGTCTCTGGTCAGTCGAGTGTGAGACAGGAGTGGAGTGGACCTGTGTGAGGGGGTGGGGTGTGTGAGGGGGTGGGGGGTGATATCGTATAGCAGGTAATTTTCGTATAAACTACCCAAGTAAATATTTCACAATCTAAATATTCGTATAGCTTAGGATAGTGACGTTGAATCGCGGTTTTCATTTTCATCTGATGCTCTACAATACGAAATTTCCATCATACGAAAATAACTTGCTATACGGTGGCTATAATTATGTCAAAATTAACACAAGCATTCAGTAGCTTAATTATCACATGATGTGTTTAAATCAGATAACAACTAAGCACACACCTGACTGAGTAGCTCGAGGGCCTGACAACACACGTCCACGCAGGGCACTATCCTGAGAGCCACTCTTCCCACGGCCGAGGGGAAGTGGAGACCGAGGAGGTTTGTAAAGTTATCGTGCAGGGTTTGGAAGTCTATGTCTTTACTGATGGTGTCTTTACGTGAGTCGAGGGCAGAGCCTCCATGGAAGACAAGGAAGAGGATGTCAGCTGATGAGGGCTTCACTAAACCCCCGTGGTCTGTGGGGGGTAGGATATATGATTGGAAGCTGCGATAGTGATGGCCCCCCACATATACCTTGCACGTAGGGGTCCTCTCACCCACCCACACACGTTATGACCCCCCACACACATACCTTGCACGTAGGGGGTCCCAATATCATCTCCTGCACAGTCCAGTGATTTGGCCTTCCCTGTGACCCTCAGTTGAGGTAAACTTTGACCTTTCATCACCCCAGTGACAGGTAGTGCAGTAAAGCTAGCTGTTAGTCGAGTCTTGAGCTCCAAGCTCTTAAAGTGGGTGCTCCGATCAGGCAGAGCGTCCTCGCCAGGAGCTGGGGATATTTAGTAACAAAATTAGAGGCCATAGATCTATCTCAATCGTGTGTGTATAGACATAAGCAGATCACATTTTTAAGGTGCCAATCTTTTATATATGTATTTTGAGAGTACTAGAGTTGGTTCTGTAACTAGAGTTCTGGTGGTTCAAATTCAATGATTTTACGATATTCTGAAAGCTTAGAAGGAGTCCGTTCATATGGTATGCTCAATTCTCAAATTTAGAACAGTTCATCATTTCCCATTTTCAAAAAAAGACCATGCATGGTCAAAAACAAAAACATGCCAACATGTCAAAAACAGGTCCAAAATAAACTTTTGATTTTAAGGCACCATCTTAACGAGCTCGTTGTAAGCTTTCAGAAAATCATAAAATTAACGTTTTTGGACTAACGGAACTAAAGTTATGACCATTCAAAGATGCTTTCATTTAACATTGGTATAATTATATTTTGAGAGTACTCACCGTGTGTGGTTGATATGCGGGGAGATTCGACCTTTGGACCCCCTGCACTGCTCTCATCGTCGTCAGAGACGGCCTCCTCATCACTGATCTGCTCTGTGAGGGGTAAAAAAAATCAACTTATTATCATCACAACCAACCAGAGAGGTCAATAGCAGAAACTAAATTGTTTGTTCCAGTTAAATAGATTTTCTAATTCAAATGCTCCCCCCTCCTACCCCCTCCTACCACACACTCTCAACCCTCCCACTCCCCACCCACCACACCCCACACACCCTTACCTCTGGCATCAAAGAACTCGCTATCAGACTCCTCGGACATTGCTATCTGATCAAACGCCCACTCATGCCGCGATGAGTACATTGATCCATCATCACTCTCATACTCTATTGTGGAGGACAGTCTCGGCTCAGCCTTGGGGGAGGGGTCACCACGCCCACCTTTGTCCTCTGACCCCAGCCGTACAAACGATCGTTGACTGGTGTCCGATTGACGTCGAAAGCGTCTGATTTTAGAGGTCCGTCTAGACTTGAAGGAGGCATGCGCCCTTTGACCTATGTCCTTTGACCTCTCACTGTCTTGGGATAACTGTTTAGTGTCATTCTCCGCCATTACATTTGTGGTAGAGTCACTTTCCTCGAGGGTGGTGGTCTCCTCGGTAACGGTGGTGTCATCTTTGTTTCCATCGCCATCGTCTTCTTCTTCTTTGAAGACAGCATCGGGAGGTAAGCGTCCGAGATTCTTCTGTAGTATAAACTGTGGAGGGGTACATGGACAATATCATTAATGATGGTTGCATTTTATTATCTATTTTAACATTGCGATAGGTAAAATAATGCGTAATACAAGGTAAGATCGTCAAAGCTGGATAAAACATCGTATAACTTTGCAATAATATCATCATTATGTACGTCAGTGATATAAGCATACACATGATACCTGTGTTTCTCTTTCTAGCCTCCTGATATCGGCTATGGTAAGTCCCACCCACTCATCTTGCCACGCCCACGCTTGACGATGAGCACGCAACATGACCCTACGTAGACCATAGTCATGAACAAACCGCTCCACCTTGGACTGCAGACCCCAGTACCGGAACTCAACCTGTATACATGGGACATGGGACATGGGAACGAAATGAAGCAACATACGACACTCTTTAATAGCTAATAAGCAGCGAAAGTAATACCGTATTACTACCGAGCATCAGACATCATGTATGCAAACTTTGCGAGCCATGATTCTTGTCAGAATGTAATACTCAAATATTAAAGGGTCAAATTTTCTGCTGATTCTGGTAATACGTAATACAGTAGACAATCAAAGCTTAAGAGAAAATGGGGGTGAAATCACTTGAGGATCCATTACCTACGTTGCAACTATACGACACTGGTCCATGTAGGTACTCATAGCTACCTTGATGAGCTTGTATGCGCACATAATGACACCTCCGGGAGGGTTGGAGATCCAGTCAGACTTGAGGTGCCCTCGTCCGGTCTTGCTGCTGGTGTAGTGGGCGGGGTCTTCCTCTCTCTTGTAGTCCTTGTCTCCAAGCTCGTTGTTGACTATATCTATCACATCTGTGTGGGGGGGGGGGCAGGCATATTGTGTGGGGGGGGCGGGGTATATCTCAGGAGTATATAACCACACTTGGTAACTCAATAGATATCTGGACTCTCAAAATACATAGCGGCATCTTTGAACGGCCAAAACTTTAGTTCTGTAGTTTATTTGCACATTATATTATAATCTGAGCAGTTCTCTAAAAACTACAGAATGCATATTTCGGCTTTGAAATTGGTTGTTCTAAACTCAAGTTACGTAACTATGGCAACATGACTCACCAAGCTCCCTGTTTCTCAGCTCTGATGGTGACATTTTGAACATGTTCTCCTGGGGATGGGGTCAAAGGTCAATAATAATGAGACTGATAGCACATACACAGTAAGCTAGTGATCTAACAGTGCACAAGCATAGCGATGCTTATAGAGGGGCTTGAGTGGAAGCAGCTGTATACTAATATACACACGACTGCACAGTATCTATGACATACCATCTGAAGCACCTCTTGATTACACTGTTGACATTAGCCACCCACCACCCACCCACCACCCATTATATATACACTATCCATACGCACACTGTTGACATTAGCCACCCACCACCCACCCACCACCCACTATATATACACTATCCATACGCACACTGTTGACATTAGCCACCCACCACCCACCCACCCACCACCCATTATATATACACTATACATACGCACACTGTTGACATATACGCCCACCCACCACTGTTGACATTACCACCCACCACTATAATTATAAGTTGAAATTAGCCACCCACCACACACAATGCACACCGCCCACACACACACCTGTGACCCATCATCTTGCACAAAGTAGGTCTCCACTTCCAATGAAAACTTCTCCACAAAGGGGACCTTGAAGATAGTCTTAGTGTAAGGGTAAGCATTCCACGACTCCTCATGAACCTCTAGAGCAGTCTTTGGAGCAATCCCTCTGAACCAGCTAGGTAAGTGACGTCCTATATGGTATACCTTGTATGTGTACTGGCCTGACCCATTGGGTCCATCAGTGTATGGATGGTTCTCAAGGATCTCCACAGCACTGTCATGTCCTTCACTCTCCTCTCTGCTCTTTTTCTGTGGAGGGGGAGAGGGGGGTTTATTGTAAGCTTCATGCAATCCAAACATTCAAACGACGTGTACACTAGAAACTTCACTTACTCAAGGCTGCATAGCCCATAATAATTACGCAAATTGAAAGCAAGCATTGATTTGAGTAACCCATCTAATAGGGCTGCCAAAGAGCTACTAAATAAACGTTTTAGTTTAAAATTTCAACTACAGTTATGGAAGCTAGCTAACAAAACTGATAAATCATCAAAGCTCTACCAGGGCCTAATAGCTGTGTGAACTCACTCCAGCAGATTGTAGCTATGTGCACTAGCGTACACACACAGAGAGAGCAGGCCAATGGAGGGAGGCTGAGATCAAAGCACATTCATCTACTCTTGCTGGCATACATGCACAACTTGCAATCAGCCCTAGAAATAGAATTGGAACTAGAATCTCCACTAAGGAAAATTTTCACAGCTATTCCTATCAGAGAACACCACCAATTTACGGGAATGAATAAACACACAGTACTAGCTGGGTGTTAGCTTAGTAACAGACACCCACCAAATAGCGCTATGAATGTCACCCATTCTGCTAAAACTAAACTGAAAGTAGAGAACAACAACATGTTACTTAATGCCTGGGGGATTACTGTACACTGATGATGTGGCTGATAACAGCCTCCCTGAGCTAGCTCACACTGTTTCCCAACCACCTCTTGGGGTCTAGCTCATGTATCTACACATACACCACTCTAGACTAGGTCAAGGGGTACATTGATATACTGGTTGCATGCTCTAAGCCACACACACTCACACACACACACCTTGTATTGAGCTGATACGATTTTACCATTTCAATTGAGCTACAAGCTAGGTCACCATGCTTGTACAAGTTACAACCGTTATTCCTACTGGACCTAGCAACCGGACACTGAGCCCTATACTGACCTGAATCATATAGAGTTGGGCAATCCTGTACTCTTCCACTGACAGGGGCAACGGAATGTGGTATTCTTTGATCAACATCTCCGATCACAACCACCTGAGACGAACCAGCTAGTTCAGTGGGTGCAACGACTTTGTACCATATAATTATTATTATTATTAAAGCGTAGTTGTTATGTTTATTGTGAATTTGTCCTGTTACTTACTTTACTTTATATAATTAAGCTACAAACATATACATTACATGTTATTTACAAGCTAGCTAGCTAGCTCGGTTGGAAACATACCTATACGATCTCCTAGAAGCTTCAGCAAGAGGCACACTCGCTCGGGTTCAACTGTATATGATATGACTGGCTATTGCAGTAAACATTTAGTGCTCTAGCTAGCTAGTGTATTTTTCAGCTTTTACAAGCAATTAGCTGTACAATCGTAATTATAGCCTCAACACACAGCGGAAGTGTTAGGGGAAACTTCTCATTCCACAAAAATCCACAACATCCAATTACTATACAAGGTGACGTGTTTAAAGTTGACTACCTACAATGCAAAAATGTTAAAATGTTAGTATAGAGTACAGGGTTCAATATCACAGTCAATAACCACAGAGCGTTGCAATGCGTTGAGTTACACTGGGTTCAGGTTTTCCTTTCCGCTCGACACAATCGTGAGAGACGTATCGACGTCCCTTTCTTTGAAAGAGGGGGGCAGTGTGCTGGGAGTGTGCTGTGTGGGTGTGTGCTGTGTGGGGCTCTCAAAGGACCCAGGGCTGGCCATCGTGAAACTGGGAGAGTGAACATTCTTGAATTTGTTGAGAAGTTTGGCATTGAAATAAGGCAACATTTCAGAGTCTTGACGTCGTTTAGGGCCACACTCCACTGGGGTCCCCCCTGGTGACCTGTGTGGTTGGTGAGTGGGTGGGTGTGAACAATATGGTGGGCGGGGGTACAATATGGTGGGTGGGACACGGGAAGTGTGTGCTTACTTTGCACCAACTGTTTTCAGCTTTCGTTTGCATTGGGAACCTTTCAACTGTGAGATGATGTCACCACTGGCACACCTACACACATGTACGGATAACATCATTCATTTAGTCTATCTAATGTACTAATATAGAGAGCGGGAGAATGGGGAACTATGTGAACTGTATACCGCGTTACTAGAACATTTTGCGAGTGAAAAACCCTTGTGAATGAGCCAAATCAGTATGACTTTGCTATCAACTATTGCGTTCCGGCAAGAATCGTGTGTAATTACCAGTACTAATTAATTTTTACGAAGTGATCAACGCTCGCAAAACATTCTAGTAATACGTATGGTATACTCACGGCTTATTCCTTATGACAGGTTTGGTGGAGAGAGGCCGTCTCTGTAAAAAAATGTATATAATTAAAAGGAGTGTTTTGAATCACTAATATCGGCCACTAACCGTGAGTGTGGCATGTACGATGGGCGTGGCACAGTTGGAGCGTAGCTTACGCGCTCCAGTCTTGAATGAGGGGGGGAGTGGAGGGGGGAGGGGCACATTTCCCCTAATGGGTGTGGCCACTTTCTCCACTTCCTTCTGCACACGTCTGTCAATCAAACGTTTGGAGAAACGACGTCCCCTTGACTCTAATTAACAGAGGGTGAGAGATACATCAGTATTGTGGTTCTGCATACCTTGAGAATAGTTGTACGACTTTATCATGTTCTCTTTCATTTTCTCTAGCTTCTCAGAGCACTCTTCATCCGTAATGTTGTCCAGCTCGTCCGTTAGAGAGAAGAAAGAGAACAACTTCACCTTCAAAAATAAACACATAATACTAGAGAATCTTTGCAACACACCAAAAAAGCATTGAGTGTTACGTGTTCCTTTAATATAATTATGCCCTGCTGAATGTTCATTAGGTAATAGTTGTGACACAGCCATGAGTGCACACAGTGTGGTCTGTTTTACTACCGTATAGCGGGTAATTTTCGGGGGACAAAATATTCATGGTTCAGCAATATTGAGACATTTCGTGGGTAATATTTTCGTGGTTGGAGCTTGCACTGCAGGTAAAGGTAGGCAAGGTCGCTTCATTCGTGGGTAAAATATTCATGGTCAGACCTTCAACCACGAAAACCACAAATATTTTACCCTACGAAAATTACCCGCTATACGGTACTTAAATGTATGAGCAAGTCCATATAAGGAACACACAGTGCTTTTATTCATGTGTTGCAAAGATTCTGCAAACTCTAGTATTAGCGTACGCGTATTTTATAAAAGATGCTCTAAGTAGGTTCCGTACATGATACGTATGACCACACAAAACACCTTGATATATGAGAATATATTTGCTTCATCCCTTTTCTTGGCTTGAAGGACCTTTCGATATTCTTGTGGATTGCAGTCAAGATGAGCCATCAATTGTGCAATGGCCTCCTCTGTGGTATTGGCAGTCTGGTCCTCATACTCCTGCAGGCTCAGTCTCGTACAGAACGTGTTTCTCAATGGAGTAGCATCATCGAATTCATCAAAGCATTCAGCCATTGTATATTTAAAATGGTACAGGTTTGAAATAAAGGAAAAGGTCGTCAATAGAACAAGCTATTTTGGCGGTTTGCTAATTGAAATAAGGGGAAGGTCGTCATAAAACAAGCTGTTATTCCGACCGATGTCGGGAAAGTGATTTCTCTCGGAAGTTTTTGAGCGACCTTTAAGACAGTCTTAACTGTTTTTCTGTGGCTGTTTTCATATACCAACGACTCCACAAGTAACTCAGCTACAGAAAGATACTAAACACTTCAAAATTGACACATTTTTTGACTCTACAAACAGAATATTTTGGTGAGTGCCCGTATTAAAAACAGTGACTACTTCTTTACACAACTCGAGCTCTTTCAAAAGTCACACAATTTCTCTCCTACGAAACTCTATTTGCCCTGAGACAACAAGACATATTGTTGACCCTGTTCCAGTATCTACGAGTCCCCAACATGGCACAGCTGTAACCCCATGGATCGACTCCATTCAGGACGAAGGCACAAGTCAAGTGCACAGCACAGACCTAACCAAAGCCAGTACATACAACGATACGATACTAATAGTAGCTTCAATGGCCGACAAGAAAGAGAGCGGAGGTACAGAGGGACGATCTTGTGATGGACCTCAGACCTTGTCAGTTAGCAACAGTAACTATGGAGTTAGAAAGCAGTTTAAAAGTAGAGCACTACCTTATACCAGCAAAGGTGAGTATCAGTGTGATTTAATAGCTAAGAGAGTGTTAGAAATGTATTGTACATGTACATGCACATTCCTTAGAAATTGACTATTACACACTAGAGTTCAATAGTACATGCCTTGTATCACATGTGTATGTGTTCTTCCTGTCCAGACAAGAGAGGCCATGATCGGACTAGAGCACTACAACCACGTAATGGGGAGGCCACTACTAGAGGGTACGATCAGAGACCCTCCAATCAGAGGCAGGGACACAAGGCTGGGACAGGGGACAAGAAAAACAAGGTCTAAAATTATGGAAGTACATGTTACCATTGTGTGATGCAATCGATGTATATGTGTGTGTGTGTGTGTGGGTGTGGTGTGGTGTGTGTGTGTGTGTGTGTGTGTGTGTGTGTGTGTGGTGTGTGTGTGTGTGTGTGTGTGTGGGTGTGGTGTGGTGTGGTGTGTGTGTGTGTGTGTGTGTGTGGTGTGGTGTTGCTTATGCTTAATTATCTCTCCACAGAAGTTCCCCCTCTTGTCAGATCCACTGTCTTCCTACGAGGATGGAGGCTACAAAGGAGGGAAGAATAAGCCGTCTCTGAACTATCTGCTAAACTTCACGATAGCCTCAACAGAGAGAAGGTGGGCGTGGCATTAAAGTATTCATTTATGCTAGCCTTAATTATTATTATTATACGCATTGTTATATTAGATTGTCATAATTATCATTAATACGTACAACTCATACTGTTGTCTGGAATTTGAAGCATTTTTAATTAGCCAGAAACCTTTGTGGAATACATGTATTAGTCTCGCAGGCCACACACTTTGAATGGGCCTAAACAAGAGTAGATAACTCTTATCTACTCTTGGCCTAAAGTATGGCCTGCGAGACTAGTGGAGTTATAAGCTGAAATGCAGTAATAAAATTCGTGTGAGTGTACAATGATCTACACTGGTGTACATGACTCTATCCCACAGGTCTGGTTTTGTGGGTGTGTCTGGTGGCAGGAGACGGACGCGTACTGGCCATTCCTATAACAAGGAGCAGTTCCTCCAGGCAAAGTAAGGCTCTAGCTACAGTATTTATTTGATTTAAGGCAACACTCAAAATATACAAACAAATTGTGTATCTTTTTAATGCAGCAGGTGGTGGTTTAAATGTTAATTTTTTTCTTCTTATAGCTGTCAGTTTGTAGTATCAGCGACTGGAGAGTACAGAGTTCACAGCAGTGACCCCGATCTGTTGGTAGACTGGGAACACATTGAACAAGTGGTGAGTCTGGGAGGACAGTGTAGCTATGCCTGTGTGTGTGTGTACAAGGTTCTTAATACTGCTGTAATATTGCCTTAACTAGAAGTCTATTGTAGTCGCATTACAACTGTTGAGCAGTTACAGCTGGAACACACACGCACACACACACACACACACACACACACACACACACACACACACACATACACACACACACACACACACACACACACACACACACACACACACACACACACACACACACACACACACACACACACACACACACACACACATACACACACCTCCTGTAGCTAGGCCTTGAGACATAAATATAGAGTGTCAGTATTACTGCCTGTTCTATTATTATGTTCCCTCCCTGACAGCGATTGTTCTGCCATGAGATCCCCTCGTGCCCCATCTGTCTCTACCCTCCCAGAGCAGGTAAGTCTATACTTACACTCAATGTGGAACTAACTACATACCCACTTCCTTTGTGTAGCCAAGATCAGTAGGTGTGGTCACGTCTACTGCTGGTCTTGCCTCTTACATTATCTCTCCCTGGCGGACAAAAAGTGGCGCAAGTGTCCGATCTGCTACGAGTCTATCTACCAGAAGGATCTCAAGAGTGTGACTGCTCTGTCCAGCCATCAGTACACTGTCGGGGACTGTCTTACATTGAGGCTAATGGCTAGGAGGAAGGTGTGTGTGTGTGTGTGTGTGGATGTGTGGGTATGTGGGTGTATGTGTGTGTGTGCGTGGGGGGGCCTTTGCTACTAGCAATAAATACATGTACTGTATGTGTGTGCTATGTTATGTCGTATATGATGTACTATAGGGCACTACGCTGGTGTTGCCCAGAGAAGAGTGGTCTAAGAAAAGAGACAGTCTTCTAACGATTCAAGGTAAGTACGTACACATCCATGCTCTCCTGAATACAGTATACCTGTACAGTGTGTGTATCCATTCATGATTGATAGCATTCCTTCATCATTGCAGACACTGCTGTCAACCAGTGGGCCAAGCTTCTCAGTGCCACTCCTGCTCAAGTGCTGGCTCTGATAACAGGGCCTGAGGGAGAGGAGCTCCATACTCAACTGGCCAGTATTGACAAGGACTCAGTCTCAGAGCAACGATTTGTTGAGTCAGCACTTCATGAGCTAGAGGAGAGGGAGGCCACTCTCAGGAAATCACAAGGTGCTGTGTATGATTATGGTTAACTTTGTGGGCCCATTGCTTAAGCTATTTTTCATATACCGTATTATGAGCTTTATTTTGATAGGCAACTTTGAGTGCTCATAACTTCAGTTAGGATTGTGCATTTTCACAATTAAAAGATGCATTTTGCAGCCCTTTCAATACACCTACTTCAGTGTGGTGCTCTGTTTTGCAGGTTTATGTGATACTAAGATGGTGGAGGCAGTACAGAGGACATCTAATCCCAGCCCACCAGAGGTTTGTTTTGAAGATCCCTTCCCTAACCACCGCAGTCAAGAGCAGGAGATGGTTTCACCGACAGAGGGTGGAGAGGGGTCAAAGGTGACTGTGGACCCACCTATTGTTAGTACCTTGAACCCTGTCCTTGATGATAGCAGTCTGACCTCTGTGGACTCTGACACTACCACGCATGACAGGTGGCTCTATAATACTGTACGAAATCATGTACTATTATAAGTTTCCCCATTTTCCTTTAGTCCCCTGTCCTCCTCCTCCAGTGATGGCAGCTCCCAACCCCTGGACAATCATCTGGTCTACTTCTACCAAGGTGGGTACTGTCTGCCTGTGTGTGTGTGTATGTGTGTTGACCCTTGTCCCTAAGCAGCTTGTGATGGTCAACACCTCTATCTGCAATCTATCAATGCCAAGTGTCTCATCAAGGTACGTACATGTAGGTGTACTGTGTGTACTGTGTGCAGTGTACATTGCTAGCCTCAGTCCCCACAGGCTGCTTGTTTTTGTTATCTAATTGAAGGCTTTAAAGACTCCATAATACAGCCAGTTTAATTAGTAGGCTTCAAAGTATCTCCATAGCATTAGACCTGTTAGCAGGCCACCTCTTTTGTTACAGCCAACTGTTGGTATGCCCTAGGGTGATAACTGTTAGACAGATTTCAGTGTATTTGTATAACATCATATACTTCATGTGCCCCCCTCCCCTCCAGGAGTATGGTGGGCTAGAGTTGTGCCCTGATGAGATCCAAGCTACCATTGTACAAATGGATGACCTATCAATATCGAAAGTACGATACACAATTACTGTATACATCAATATCATACCCTGACCTCTATAATAATTAATACAGGAGGTGCGATCTCATTACCGCTATCTGAGTCACCTTCCCCTGACATGTGAGCTGTCACTGGTGGAGGTCGACCTCAAACCACCCCTACTCTCTAAAGCAACACTCGCCTCCTTTGCTGACGACCTCGCGGTTAGGAGGCAACAAAGATTGAAAAAGAAGAAAGAGGAGAGACGAAGAGAGAGGAAAATGGAGGCAAAGGAAGTGCAAACAAGTACGTTAATAATTAGCTTGAGGCACTGTATTTGGATTTTTTTTGCAACTTTTTTTCTCTCCTAGTGAAAGTTAATTTTATGTTGATTGTGCTATTATTTCCCTATAGTGGAAGCCATGTTTGTTGTACCCACGTCTGCTCATGAGATGACTCCGGAGGTGTTCCATGACTTCCTCTCGTTGGCTTCCACACCGTCACAGTCACAGCAGCTACCACCATCAGAGGACTCTCCATCGTCAGGCCCCTCCTTTGCTCAGGTAGAGAGTACTAGACACCATTCACGTGTATGTAACTAGAGACGGGCTGCCTGTTGTTGCAGCAGAGGTACGGGCATATTCATAGGGACACTAAGTAGTACAGCTCACATTGTAGCTGTGTTTATTGCGTACATGTACATGTCTGTGTCGAACTATAGAAGCATTGAATGTGTAGATCTATATAATGTGTGACATGAACATTAATAATTATGGTCATAACAAGGTTGTTTTGTTACCTACAGGCTCTACAGGGCAGCAAGCCTCCCTCCACCTGGCCAGTCCAGTCCCCACCCAGAGCTTGGTCCTCTGTCAGTAATGGCACCACATGTGTGGTGGATATGAGGACTGTGTCAGATGATGAGGGAGCCGCACCTATGTTCAAGGATGCCTTCAACAATGCCCTGGCCTCAGCCTCTGTGTCAGTTAGGGCAGCTCAGAATGGTAAGTGTGCATCGTCTATACTTCTTTGATAGTGCTACAATACTTGTGGTGTGCTTAGATCAGTAATTTATTTTGGGCTCAAATTGTCCATTTTCTGGGGGAAAAGCGTAGGTGTTTTTCTAAATCATAGCCAAGTTTTTGAGAGACCATAACTTGTATTGTAATTTATAGTTGTTTGGTAGCGCTATATACAATAACTATGGTGTGCTTAAATCAGTGATTTTGTGTGTATATAGAGTATTGATTGTTCCCTCATGCAGTGTCCGGGGGGAAGCCAGGGAGCAAGACTGCCAAGAAAGGTCGTAAAAAGATGGTCCTCTTCTCCACAGGAAGCACACGAGGAACTAGTTGAACACTGTACCATTAGAACAAACATGGGACATACAAAGACTGTACCATTAGAACAAACATGGGACGTACGAACAGAGCTTTCTATAGATACCGTTTGGCTTTAGCGGAGCATTTTTAATTTTGATTTTAAATTAATCATTCAGTACGTCATTTCCAGCCACGCTAATTAGGATCGCAAACTTAGATAATTAATTAATTTTAATGTTATAATATTATGTGTTTACCCCATCTGAATGACCTAATTCCATTAATTTTATAATAATAATAATCTTGTTTGAAGAAAGTGTGAAATGAGTGTACAGTATTTAAGGCAAGACAAACAATGTCATCAGAACTAATGTGAGGGTACTAATAGGTAGGTGGATATTATTCGTTCCCTCCGTCCTGCCTCTCTTTGACAGCCTCCTTGAAGCGTGTCTCTAGCACAGCGATCTCACTGATAAGGTCAGTGATGGACACAGAGAGAGCTTCTTGGGGACTGTAGTCTGGCGTAGTCTGCACTCTCAGTACAAACTTGTGCTCCAGGGGGTGGGGGATTTTGTAGCCAGCAAACAGCACCTGGGGGTCCTTGAGCAATTGCCTGTGTGTGTGTGCGCGTGTGGGAGGAGTTAGTGTAGTGTGTGTATGAGGTGGGGGTAGCGTAGTGTGTGTGTGTGTGTGTGTGTGTGTGAGGTGGGAGTCAGTATAGTGTGTGTGTGTGTGTGTGTGTGAGGTGGGAGTCAGTATAGTGTGTGTGTGTGTGTGTGTGTGTGTGAGGTGGGAGTCAGTGTAGTGTGTGAGTGTGTGAGAGAGGTGGGAATCAGTGTAGTGTGTGTGTATTACTCTCTTGCCTCATGAGCAGATTTCCCAGGGTGTGATCTTCCTTAGCTATTGTAAAGATGGCTGCATTTGGGACTTTGGTGTCCTTAGTGATAGTGATCCTGGAGCAAAACAGATGAAGTAAAATGGTGTAGAGCTATCTCCAGACATTGCCAACTCACTTCTTCTCTCCATCCAAGAGGAGGAAGGAATCAAAAGCTGCAGGAGCGTTCATCACAAGCCGGCCAAGAAGCTTGTTTTCAGCTTGTCTCTAGTGAAAGTAGGGGAAAGGTCGTTATAGGAAGAAGCTGTTGCATTGCTAATGAAAGTAGGGAACGATCTTTACCAATAATAGAAGTAATAATTTTTTTTATTATGAGGTCCAGGGGGTAATAAAGAATCATGTGAAGAATTATATGCAGTGAATAAAATTATATGATAGTAGACTAATCATTACATTATTAGAACAGTTTTCCTCTCAGCAGTTCTCTTTCCTCGAGCTCTTTGTCTCTAACTCGACTGCTCAGTGACTGTAACTCTTTCTCCACAGTTTTTGACAGCGATGGGTCCAACTGAACCACCCTCCCCAGATCCTCTCTTGCCTCTGAAACATTCCAACACCCAGAGTGTGCCTTGCCACGACGAAACAAAGCTTTCACGTTGTCTCCATCAAATTCCAGTACACTGCTCGTGTGCCTGATGACCTCTGCATACTCGCACAGTACTAGCTTGCATTGAGCATAGTTTAATAAAAATGGAGTCTTTTTCTCAGTAATCTCATTCCAAGTTTCTGATTCCGGCTTCTCTTTTATACACATTTCCTCCAAGTAACTCAATGCTTCGAAATACTTGTCCGATGCTTTGAGGTAGTTCCCCTCCTTGTATAGTGCATTGCCCTCCTCCTTCAGCTTTGGTATAGCACTGTCCTTCTCGGCCTCAGTCATGGCCCAATGTTCCTTCTTGTACTCTCCAGGCTGCTCCACTTGTAACAGCTCTAACTCGAACAAGAGCGGTGTGGTGTTGAGAGAATCCAAGTCTTGATGCCCTGTTCCTTGCATGGCGGAGAAACTACAGGTGTGTGTGCGTTGCTCTGATACACTCTCCCCAGCCTGTTGTCTGGCCAAGTCCCTCAGGGCTTTGGATACTCGAGGGTACTCTACCACCATCTGCAGCAGGGGGGGGGTGCTATCATTATATAGCTGTAATATGGAATCTGATATCGAAAGACATACTGTACCAACTAAGAGTTACAAAATGCTTTTAGACTTAAATTTACAGGGACTTTTTCCTAGAATATAATTATACGAAAGTAATTCTGCTTTCTTGTTGTGCTACTTGTCATAATAGCCGTGAGGTGAGCTACAGCCTCAGGGCAGGTTTACGTGTGTCAGCACTTCACTATAGGACACCACCCAAACCCATACACTCTGCAGCTATAGAGCAGGGATCCTTAGGTGTCCAACACACACACTCACTACACATAATGTTGACATTTTGCTCATTTTACTCATAATTATTATTTATGTACAAAGCTATCAACTTAATGGAATAAATACGGTAACTATCATAATCCATAATTACCTCAAAAGGGCAGAGGAACCTGGCCACCTCTCCCACTCTCATGGAGCGGACTAGCTCCTCCCACACAGACAGTTTGAACTCGCGTCCAATCAGAAGCTCGAATGGTCCAGTGCCCATTGTGCGTGAGTCATCAATGACCTTTGACCCCTCCGGCAGTGTGTCCGAGGAGAGGTCAGCTACGTTGTGTGCAGATGGGGGTTGAATGGTACGGAAGTGGAACACTGCCTGTGTGTGTGTGTGGTGTGTGTGTGTGGGTGTGTGTGTGTGGGTGTGTGTGTGTGTGTGTGGGAGGGTAGCATCAATAATATCTGCCATAGCTACTGATTGCATATTTTTCTTGCCTTCGAGTTCTTCTTGAAGGTAGGTACAATCCCTTGCCCTGGACATAGTAGCTTCTTGCTGAAATCCTTGCTCATTCTATCATATACATACAGACAGGGTAGGGCTAGGGGGTAATAGGGTACCTAGTTATACCACACTTTTCTCTAATAAATGCACATTTATGACCACATGGGTCTTATTTAGAACTATCTTGTACTACTATAGTACTATACTGTATACTATAGCTAGCTAGCTCTGCTCGTACAGTCTCCATATATATATATATATATAGTAAAGAAGCTTATTATTCACGCAAGAGACTACACCCTGAGCTAGTATTATCTGAGAGGGCTACAAGATGATTCCAGTATCTGATGAGACGATCGAGTTTGTTAGCTACTATGAAAACATCATGAAAAAGTTCTACCACGAGCACTACTATATACTAGTGATATCCATCGTGACTCTGTGCATGACCGTATTTCTCATCTTCTTTGCCATTGCTGTACGAAAGGCCGATAGAGAGCTAGCGGAGGAAAAAAAAGAAAAAGAGAAGAAGACTGCCACCTCTAACAAAGGTACAAAGTCGTAGATTTTTTGATTTTTTTGTCTCTATTTAAGTGATATCCCTATTTTTCTCTCAGGTAAAACTCGTAACAACTCATCGTCGTCGGATACGGGCAACGGCCGGAAGGTTCGGTCGAGTAAAGGAGTTAAACTAACAACTCTGAAGAAAACTACACTCCCACCACACCCCCTCTTAGCCGCAGAGTTCAAAGGTCACACTGGATCTATATGTGGTCTGGATTTCGACGTAAACAGCAAATATCTAGCGTCTTGTTCAAATGGTAAGTACTTACGTTTCAATAATTATATATTTTATATTTTGCTATCGACTCCAGATCGTACTGTGAGGCTGTGGCATATGAAGAGTTTGAATGATAAAGAGCACAAGTACACCCGTAAGAATATTGAACTAGATCATGCCAGTCACCTTCGCTTCAGTCCGGATGGAACGTAAGTAACCCTCTCTTTCTTAATAGAGATGATATCTGACCCCCCCCCACCCCCACCTTACCAGGGCTGTAGTGGTGAGCCTTGCTGTGGCCAAAACCGTTGCTGTGTACAGGATCACCAAGGCAACGGCCGGTAGCTTTGCTCTGAGCAAAACTGACGTCACCTTCCCTCAAGTAAGAGAGAGTACCTTTTGTGTGTTTAATAATGTGATAATTTATGTAGTGTTCTTCTGAAGTGCTTTCTCTGGACATGGCTAGTACAGGACGATACATTATGAGCTACACTGACCAGCACTTCACTGTGTGGACCCTCAAAGGTATCACCACCGTGCGCACATAGCAGGGATGTGCCCACACTGAGTACTAACCACCTGTAGACACAAAATAACTCCCTCTCAGGCCTAGTTTACAAGAGGCAAATTTATGAGATTGAGGAATTGAAAATAGCCATTGAAAATTCACTAACATTGACACCATTGTGTTGAGACTTGTTCACAGTAGCCATTGAGCTATTGAGAGGGACAAAAAGCCACGTAATTACCTCAATGACTACATAAAAAGCTGTAGTTGTTAAAACAAAGGCTTTGTGTGTGTGTAGGTGAAGTGCTGGCCGAGGTGGTCACCAACCAGGCCCCTAACACATGTGCAGTGGTGTCACCATGTGGCAAGTTTGTAGCTACAGCAGGTAAGTACTGCAGCTTGCACATATCTATTCTACCTAATTTTGTCCACTGGCACTGTTTTGTTTCCACTCCACATTAAAGGAATTTTTATTTTATTTTTATTTTATTGATAATCATGTCATTTGTCTGTAGGATTCACATCTGATGTCAAGTTGTGGGAGGTTGTATTCAACAAGAGCGGAGAGTTCACAGAGGTCACTCGGGCCATGGAACTGTCTGGTCATCGTGCATCAGTGCTCAGCGTATCCTTTAGCAGTGACTCCAAGAGGTAAGGAGGCTGCTGTGTGTGTGTGTGTGTGTGTGAGGGGGCGGCTGTGTGTGTGTGTGTGGCTGTGTGTGTGTGAGGGGGCGGCTGTGTGTGTAGATATATTAAAACACGTCATTTGAAAGGCCTATTTCAGAAAATCATGACTTTGAACCATTTAAAATTGAGTTATGGCTGTTGTAAGGTATAGAACCTTTTTGCAGTGCCTTCCTTACTGGGAAAACTTGAACCATTTGCATATTTTGAACGGCCATAACTTTAGTTCCGATGGTCCAATAACGTTAATTTTATGTTTTTCTGAAAGCTTAGAGAGAGGCCTTTCAGATGGTGTCATCAAAGTTTACATTTAAGAGATAAAATTATTTACCAATTTGGCCGTACCATGGATTATAGCCCATGGTCCAAGGTCGAAAAATGACAAATTTTTACCCCAACAAAATTGTGGATTAAAACACATCATTTGAAAGGTATCTTTCTAAGCTTTCAGAAAATCATAAAATTTTTGACTTTGAACCATTTAAAATTGAGTTATGGCTGTTGCAAGGTATAGAACCTTTTTGCAGTTCATACTGGGAAAACTTGAACCATTTGCATATTTTGAACGGCCATAACTTTAGTTCTGATGGTCCAATAATGTTGATTTTATGTTTTTCTGAAAGCTTAGAGAGAGGCCTTTCAGATGGTGTCATCCAAGTTTACATTTAAGAGATAAAATTATTTACCAATTTGGCCGTACCATGGATTATAGCCCATGGTCCAAGGTCGAAAAATGACAAATTTTTACCCCAACAAAATTGTGGATTAAAACACATCATTTGAAAGGTATCTTTCTAAGCTTTCAGAAAATCATAAAATTTTTGACTTTGAACCATTTAAAATTGAGTTATGGCTGTTGTAAGGTATAGAACCTTTTTGCAGTGCCTTCCATACTGGGAAAACTTGAACCATTTGCATATTTTGAACGGCCATAACTTTAGTTCTGATGGTCCAATAATGTTGATTTTATGTTTTTCTGAAAGCTTAGAGAGAGGCCTTTCAGATGGTGTCATCAAAGTTTACATTTGAGAGATAAAAGTATTTGT
Organism: Halichondria panicea; assembly: GCF_963675165.1. Classification (NCBI taxonomy): domain Eukaryota; kingdom Metazoa; phylum Porifera; class Demospongiae; order Suberitida; family Halichondriidae; genus Halichondria; species Halichondria panicea. Next base: position 6,804,941 of record NC_087384.1, on the reverse strand, counting down.
CAATTTGGCCGTACCATGCATAATAGTCCAAGGCCGAAAAATGTCAAATTATGGCCCCGACAAAATTGTGTATGAGGGGGCGGCTCTGTGTGTGTGTGTGTGTGTGTGTGTTTAGTGATGCTCCTGTTTTTGTAGAGCTGCTACAGTGTCTAAAGATGGCACTTGGAAGTTCTGGGATATTGATGGTAAGTGGTATAATTATTATGTTAATATTAACTGATTACCCATACAAGCTTTACAACATGTACTGCTCCACACACACACACACACACCCACACACACACACCCACACACACACCCACGCGCACACACACACACACACACAGTTCGCTACAATCTGCATGAGTCCCCCAAGCTCTTGCGGACAGTCCCCCTCCCAGAGAAATGGGCGGGGTCTCTCATTGCTCTTTCCCCTGATGCTAAAGTGGTGGTTGTGTCCTGCCACACCTCCATCCACCTTTACCTGACCTCCAGTGGGGAAATAGCTGAGTCACTGTCGGATGTCCACAGAGGTAGCAGTTTAACAGTAAACTGCATGTGGTGATCATTTGCAATCTCTAATTTATAGTGAATTCTCTCCTATCATTAATTTTTATCAAGCTCCTAACTACATGTACATAGAGGTTAAGAACTAGTGATACATCCTTTTAGTATTGATATAGGTACATGTACATGTACATGTATGTACATGTACATGTACATGTATGTATGTATAGTTACGTACATATGTATCACTGCATGTTTAACAGTGGAAGTGTTTGTCTTCTCCAACAGACACTATCAGTGCTCTATGTTGGGAGCCCACTTCGCGCTACCTTGCCTCTGGAGGGGGGGAGGACCGTCATGTGAGGGTGTGGCACAATACTCCCGGGCTCAGGGAACTGACGACAGACCTAGAGGAGCGGATCACCAAGGCAACCAACAACGAATCTTTCAAGGTAATTTGAAATACTGTGTAATAGTTTGAATTGTTTTATTTTTTTACTGCAGAAACGACTTGAGCAGCAATTGGCAGATGTGAAGTAAGTGAATATTAATAATTATCGTTGGTCCTAGTAATTTATCGTTGTTGCTTTGATTCGTGCAGGCAACAGTTGAAGAGTGCAGGGGTCATGTGAGCTGCAGGGGTCAGGGTTAGAGTGCAGGGGTCATGTAAGAGCAGCATATCAGTGACACTATGGTAGTCTAGTGGTATGGACTATATAGAGAATTGCATTTTGTATTGTTCAATCATCATAAGCTTTAGTTTGCAAATCCACATCATGTTGTTAGTACAATACCTGGGAGAGAAAGAAAAGAAAGTACGGGTACTGGGTTCGAACCCAGACCTCCTGATTTAGAATGAATAACTGGTAAAGATCGTCTTCATCAACAAACTAGTTGGGCGGAGTCCCTGCTGACCACTTCCTTTGAACACAATGCACAGTCATTGAGCCCCACCCGTACCCACTGTCTATTTATAGTAACAAAACACAAACACTATAAAACACCAGCAGTGCAGTGGCAGTGGAGAGATCGCTTTCTTGTGTCTATTCATCCCAAGAGCAACTCTGTAATGGCTGAGATACCTAGACAACGAAGCAACACAAGTAGTGACGAAGTATATCTGATCAGAAACGGCGCTTCAGTTCTACACAGAACCAACAGTGAGGACTTTGGTCACAATGTGGACTCAAGTACAGAGAGACGGGAGCGGCCTCAGAAACCGCCACCTCTAGCCCCCAAGCCACAGCTATCTCGTCCCAGCAGTACCAACTCTCTCTCTAGTGCGGGAAAAAACAAGAGCCGGAGTAAGAAGGCTAAAGACGAGGAGATAGAGGAGTCACTGAGACGCATGAGAGGTCAGGGGAAGTACATCAAACTGAACGTGGGGGGATCACTACATTACACGACACTCGCCACACTCACCAAACATGATAATATGCTCCGAGCTATGTTTAGTGAGCGGATACCTCTCGAGAAGGACGACGAAGGTAAGACCACACACACACACACTTGTATAGATATGTACGTGCGTATATGTACGTGTACTCTTACTACTAGTGTCACTATATAACTTGATGTCATGTGATCCCCTACAGGATGGGTCCTATTGGATCGCAGTGGTAAACATTTTGGGCTGATTCTAAACTACCTACGGGATGGTTCTGTATCCTTGCCAGAGACAAAGAACGAATGCATTGAACTTCTGGCTGAAGCAAAGTAAGTATTGGCAAGGGAGCGGTTAGTTGGCGGGGAAGCTAGCCAAATCTTGCATGCCTGTCTGTTAGTATTCTCGAAAGTGTTTCCCTAAAATAGCCCTATATGCTGAGACAATATTCCACCCCCTCTCTCAGGTACTACTGTATAGATGAGCTGGTCGAGGTGGTGGACGCACAGCTGGACAAGCTGAAGGATGAGCATCAACCCATCTGTCGGGTCCCAGTCATCACCTCGCTAGAAGAGGAGCACTTGATTGTCTCCACTACCCTCAAACCAGTTATCAAGCTGCTCTACAACCGAGGGAACAACAAATACTCGTACACAACGTGAGTGAATGGCTGTACTATACAGAACTTGACCAAAATATGACTTACACACCACAAATGGCCAATAATCCAATCTCTTCCACTATACTTAATATTACAAGAGCGCATAAAAGAGAGAGAGAGAGCGTGTAACTTACGCATCTGCTACAGTACGGGCAGAATCCAAAACCACTACTATAAATAGAACAATTCTTGAATTCCCTCACTGCTGCATGTGCATGGAATGTAGTCCCACATGACCATAGTTCTATTTATAGTAGTGGTTTTGGATTCTGCCGGTACTGTAGCAGACAGAAGTTACGCGCTCTCTCTCTTTTATGCGCTCTTGATATAGAACAATGTCACGCAAACTTAAAAGCTACACATTGAACTCTATCTTTGTATCTAATACACGTGTTACTTATCAATATCTCTCGATCTGTCCCTCTAGTAACTCTGATGACAATCTGCTCAAGAATATCGAGCTCTTTGACAAGCTGGCTGTTCGGTTTGGAGGTAGAGTCAAGTTCATGAAGGACATTGTGGGTCGTGGTGAGATCTGCTGTTGGGCTTTCTATGGCCGTGGAAAGAAGATTGCTGAGGTTTGCTGTGAGAGCATTGTCTATGCCACCGATCGTAAGCACACCAAGATAGAGTTCCCTGAGGCTAAGATCCTGGACGAGACATTGAACATTATGCTGTACGAGGATCGTAACGAGGACAGCCCCCCTGGTATTAGGGGTGGGGAGAGGGAGCGGCTTCCTGGCACTCCCGAGGGAAGGCTATCAGAAGAGGAGTACTAAAACACTTTAGATCTTTGTTGTGTGTGCATGTTTGTGCTCCATTCATTTATAATTTTATTGCTTACGTCTTATAATTATGAGGGCGACTTTAGAAGAGGTCTAATAATGTGATGGCGGCCTTTAAAAGAGAGGTACTAATTTAAAGGGCGGCGTTGTGTAGAGGTATACATACCTGGTAATGGTCGATTATGGGAAAGCTAATATTGACAAGATCCACATGGCCTTGGATGGAAGAGATGTCTGTGAGTGTTTTAATATATACCATACACTCAATGTGTGTATTCATTCCTCTACACAGAATCATCTAGAACAGTACTATAACATAGTATTTGACCAGATATTTTCTCCGAACACCAAGCATCTGGTGACATGCGATCGCTACGGCCGACTAGCTGTGTTCAGGTATTAGGCCCAACCCCCTCCCCCGCTCACACATGTACTCATTATTAATGCATGCAGTTTAGCAGCTGCTTTGGGAGCTTCCGCTGATAACGGCAAGTCTCCTGTGCTCACCACTACTGGTATGTGTGTGTGTGTGTGTGTGTGTGCATGTGGGTGTGTGCATGTGTGTGGGTGGGTGGGTGTGTAGGTGTGTGGGTGTGTGTGCATGTGGGTGGGTGTGTGTGCATGTGTGTGTGGGTGGGTGGGTGTGTGTGCATTTCTTATTCAATACATCTGTTACATTGGTGCATTTAATATGTCATTAATATGTGTATGTACCCCCCCCCCACACACACACACACACTAGGTGGTGGTGGTCCGGCCTATTGTCTGGAGACTGCTGGTCAGCTGCTATTCAGTGGTGGGGAGGAGGGAATTCAGGCATGGAAATGGAGTGATCTGACCAAGACAACCAACAAGGTACCACTCTCATCAATATCCCCAGCTATTATTCGTGTTCTTTCTCTTTAGACTATTGAACCCGTGGCCACTCTATCTCCCCCGGCAAGGTGAGTGGTCGCCTAGGATACCGTGTGTGATAGGGGGAATTCCCTCCTCATACAGACAACATGTGACTCCGGACACCAACGCACTCGTCTATGATGAAGCGGTAAGAACTATAACAGTAATAATGCTCATAAATATGCTCCTGTTGTGTAAGAATCACTCTTGATTGATTCTTCAGACAGAGACCCTCTACTCTGGGTGTGGAGATAATAATGTGTACGGCTGGGACATAGCCACTGGTCAGATCAAGGTAAGCACCCTTTCCCATTATTCCCCGATATTCCCTGCCCCCCTCTACCAACCTCGTGCAGACCACCCTCTCTGGTCACGATGACTACGTACACTGTCTGTGTTCACGTGCTGGAGGACAGCTGCTCTCTGGAGCCGAGGATGGGACTGTGAGACTGTGGGGTGAGTGGGGGTGTGGGGTGTGAGGTGTGTGGAGGGGGTGTGGGGTATGGCAATGGTTGCACACACTTTCTTTCAGAAAATCATAACATTTTGATATTTGCATCTAACAATATTTATGTTATGGCTGTTGAAAGATGTTCTGTCACGTTAAATTTGGACAAACATACAATGTGATGTTGCTCTCATTCCGTACAGATCCAGCTCGTGAAAACAAGACCGTTCATACAATTCACAAAGTGTGTGCTGTAATGTTCTTATTTAACTGTGTTTATCATCAAACTTCCGGCAGGGTGGTCGCTCTGAGTGGGTGGGGTGTGTGGGCGTTGACTCGGGAGGGGAGTGGATTGTGTGTGGAGGGTCGGAACCACCATCTATATACCACCTCTCGACACTCAGTCATGTGACTACACTAGCCACGCCTCCTGGTGTCATCACGCAAGCTATCCTGTTCACAAACGATAGAGTAAGTGTTGTCTGGATAATTCATTTATTAAGCATATCCCGCCCACACCGCCCACACATGACAGATCATTACAGCTGGCTCTGAGCGTCTCCTCCGCCATTGGTCAATCAGTGGTGACTCCATGGCAACCATCCCCTCGGCTCATAGCCATGCCTTCTCTTTGGCCCACAACAAAAACAGTCAGCAATACGAGGTACGTCATCTTGCCCCCCCCCCCACGAGATTACTGTGTGTGTGTGTGTGTGTGTGTGTGTGTGTGTGTGTGTGTGTGTGTGTGGGTGCAGATGTGGACAGTGAGTGGAGACTCTTCAGAGCTACAGGTGTTCACTAACCTCGGATACAAAGCTTTCTCTCTAACTCTATAACTCAGTGTATATGATATATAGTTTTACATCTCTCTAACATGCTCTTTATGAATGACTTCAAATTGTACTGATGATTTGTACTTGATGAACAATGATTCAATTAATTGATGTTGATAAAAAGAGTTATGTTTTCACATTTTCTTTGACAATGATCTTGGTGAGTTTGAGAGGGAGGTGTCCAAAGATGCCCGCTAGTTTATTGAGACACACGCTTCTTCGTTTGTAGTGGTCAGGTTGTATCACATGCAGTCCAGGGTGGCCTCCTGCCTTGGCTGTGTGGGTGTGGGTGTGTGTGTGTGTGGGTGTGTGTGTGTGTGTGTGGGGGGGAGAGTAAATCATAGCTAATTTTAGACACACATAGACACTTTTCTATGCCTAACATTTGCTTTACTTATTAAGTGTGGATTGTAGTCAGAATGCTCTATAGAGGTGGACAATAGGCACACGTACATTACACAGTGTTACAACATTTGCTTTACTTTTTTAAGAACGGTGGATTGTAGCCAGAATGCTCTAGATATAGGAGATAAGACAACCATACTTCCATTGATGGCCTCTCAAAAATATCTAACCATGCACTAGCTGACCTGATTCTCTCTCCAGGTTCTTGAGTCCTCCCTTCCCCTTGACAACCACTAGACTAGGCTGCGGCCACGAGACCAGCTCCAGGAAACGTCCTACCACGCAGTTCATGAGAATATCATCACAATACATAGTCCAATCCTTATCCTTCATCATGCCCCCTGGCAGCAAGGCACCGGGGTCAAAGTACATATCGAGGTAGGCCCTAGGAAGATAATTTACATTTAGTGTAGAACCACTTTTAAAGTGGCTTGGTACAGTCCATTGGTATATTTACCAAAGCTAATACCTATGCAGGAGACCTGTTGCCGTCATCATGATGGACACACCCCTCCCTGGTACTGCCTGGTCATAGGTATACTGCCCCTGAGAGTTGAGGCTGTGCGACCTCATGCAATTCTCAAAGCCAACAATACGATGTCTGTTCTCCTGTAGGGGGGGGGGGGGGGTACGGTTATCAGACATTATCTAGTATGGGAGAGAGGGGTCAGTCATGATACATTATCTAGTATGGGGGGGGGAGGTCAGTCGTGATACATTATCCAGTATCGTGTGAAATTGTCTCAGTCACACACACAGCATCTTTACCTGCCAAACGTTGAAGGCGAACGTGAGATCAGACAAGTCATTAATCCATCGATCATCATCCAGAATGAATACACCTACACGTGGAGAGGAGGGTATTTAGTGTGTGTGGGGGGGGGTGTACTTAGTGTGTGTGTGTGGGTGTACTTAGTGTGTGTGTGTGTGTGGGGTGTACTTAGTGTGTGTGTGGGGTGTACTTAGTGTGTGTGTGTGGGGTGTGTGGGTGTGGGGTGTACTTAGTGTGTGTGTGTGTGTGTGTGTGTGAGGGGTGATGATATCAAATAACTCACAGTCTGTCTTTATTTGTGGCCGCGGCTTGAATCGATTGGTTATCTTGTTTTCCTTCTCTCGTATAAACTCGAGTGGGATTCGACACATGTTACTCAGATTAAGAATAGCCTGCGGGATGACTCGCTCAACATCATTCCATATCACAACAATCTTAGCCAATCGCGGTGTTTCACAATAGTGCAGTAATATCTTGGGTAGAATGGATTCCCTCCGATAGGTCAGCATGACAATTGTGAAGTTCTCGGTGTTCAAATCCATGTCTGTACTAAACACTTGCTTTTGCCATCTTTCTAGCGCTGTACTGACAATTCTACTGCTGATGTTCTTTTTATTAAGTGATGGCGCAGAGCTGACACTGATGTTAGGTGGTGGTACACAGACATTGCATGTAACACCGCCACCATGGATATGGGTTGTTGGCCAGTAGCCCACATCTGAGGCACTGTGGTATAGCTTGGAGATATGATCAGTTAGTCCTCTGGCTATGTGGTTACTGCCATCAGAGTATAGGGTCCACGATGCAAGCAGCATGATCATCACACCCAGGACCACCACAGCCACCAACAACTTCTTCATCACATCCAACATTTACCAGTGTCCTTATCCGACCTTTTTCTATTATAACGCTGTACATGTACAACAATGTTACAGTAGTGTTACAATCATTATTATTTTTACTACTTGTTTACTGTTTGTGCTTTCACTTCACTATAACTCTGTGAAGAAAAGTCAGCTCTAGGAACAGGGTCGACACCACTCCAGGGTAATAACTGCGCATGCGCATTGGGCAGCAGAGGAATATACAACTGTAAGACAGTAGAAATTATTTGCATGACATTGAACACATAATACATACACACATTATTCTGTTCCAGTTGCTGAGTACGGCAGGGCCACTATCTGCAGACCATCTCTTTGTGCTTGCTGTGTCTGCACTTGTTGCACTAGTGCTTGCAGCTGACCAGGGCTGAGAACAATACCTCCTGGTAGTTGCGTTAGTCTTGACCTCTCCTCCTGCGAACTAGGGCTCACTAGTATGTTAGGGTCTGATGCTATAGTGACAGATTGAACAGTTAGTGGGATCCCGGGAACACTGTGGGAATAAGACGAGGGTGAGTCATGTGATGTGGTTGCGGTCGAGAGAGGAGAATGGAACTGTGAGATGAGTGCTTGGACCTGGCTTGGAGAGATGAGAGCGGGGCTAAGACTGAATGGCATCGCGACGGTGTGGAAGGGTGTATGGTGTGTAGCTGGTGACGGTGTGTTTGCATGGCTTCCAGGTGGAGGGGGCGTAGGCATTACTGTGTGTGTGTGTGGAGGGGGCGTAGGCACTGATAGCTAACATAATTAGATGCACTATACAGTTTGATTTATGCATTATATCATGCATGATGGCGTGAACGTGTATACACTCACAGGATGTTGATGATACTCCTTGAGGTAATGACAGGGCGAGGGGTAGGGCCAGAGGGGGTCTCGAGAGTAACGAGGGGATAAGAGAAAGTCCCTTCTGTTGTTGACTCACCTATATACAGTATACACACACTCATCATGAACAATGGATACAAGTATTCGCCATATACACGTGTGATACCAGAGCTACTCTTGATACACTATTTATACATGCATACCTGAGATTCTTGTATCTGTGAGACCAGTGACTGTAGAGTAGTGGGTGTGGTCACCCTGTCAGAGGAGGGGGTTCCCCCAAAGAACTCCACCCTTCCTCTAGTCATACCAGGTGTGGTAGCGGGACTAGCCCCTCGGAGGATTGTTGGGTGGAGTAGTGGAGGGTAGAGTGGTGTGCCCCCTGGAGTAGAGTTGAACACTGCAGAAAAATATGCATACACAGTTATGTAAAATTATTATGGCTATATTACTTATAGAGATTCTTCCTGTTGTCAATGTGTGTATTTATATAGCCATAGCTATAATCACGCATTGCTAGCCATGCAGAGTGGACGAGAGTGGCACATGATGTGCCCGTTTTTAGCAATGATTCTATAATCATTGCTAAAAACGGGCACCGTATTACTAGAATGTTTTGCGAGCATCAAACATATGCGAACTTTGCGAGGGTTGATCAATTCGCATTGCAAAGTAAGATTATAGTAAATACAGACGATCCTTGTCAGAACGCAATAGTTACATAGGCAAAGGATTCATTTTTCTGCGATTTGATTGCAAAGGTTTTTTACCAGCAAATATTCTATGGTACAGTCAGTATAGCTGAGTACTGGCTCTACCTTTGTTAGGAGGTGGTGGTGTGATGGGCGTACCCAGTCCCTTCCGTCTGTTAGTGAACCAAGTGTTGACCCGTTGCTCAGTGATGCCCTCTGTGTCTCCCTCAGGCCCTCGGACCTTGGCACCGTTGTTCATGGCAACCTCGGCTTCGTTACAGATCCTAGCCAGGTCCAGCCGTTGATCCCGAGTTGGAAACTGGTTCTGGAATGTATAATTTTTAACAATGAATAATTCCAGGAAGCAACAAATAAAACAATGCGGATATTCCTTGGTTACAGAATTATGTCTCTCAATTTTAACCAGACTACTATTCCGGTTTTAGACATGACCAGCATAGTAGTTTAACACTACTCTAGATCAAAACACGATGTAACTCAATCACATATGATTACATATCGGTACTAGTAGTTGTTTCGTCCACCACTGAACAAGACCACCCTAGCACATGTATTGACAGCCATGACCACAGACAATGAGCTCTAGTGATTACTCTTATCAGCTAACGAGCCAGAAATCATGTCGCCACATGGCAATAAAGGAATTACAACACAATAAAGTGACCTACGTATGTACTTAACTACCAGCTAGTGTGTCTAGTTACCTAATTAATGGCTAATGCTAGAAAATAGATTCCGGTGCTGCTAGGTAAGACAATAGTTAACTATAGCTAATTGAATCATCTGTGTCTTTAAGGAGACCCACACCCTCCATTGACCAAGCAATTACTCAACAACCATAATTACTGCCTGCCTGGTATGTATGTACATGTAGGTGATAATTATGACTAGTGTGTTTGGTGATGGGAAGGCCACTGCATATATTATAGTCTTTGGCTGCATGTTATTTAGTAAAGGAAGTTACTCACTGGCTAATATGGACTGTGTGTGTGTGTGTGTGTGTGTGTGTGTGTGTGTGTGTGTGTGTGTGTGTGTGTGTGTGTGTGTGTGTGTGTGTGTGTGGGCGTGTGTGTGTGCATGCTCTCATTTACCCTCTTAAATGCTTCAGTGAGGATCTGTGTGGATATGGGTGACCATTTCCAGCGTGGTCTTCTCTTCCCCTCAACACGTGGGCTCTCGAGCACAGCAGTCAGGTTGCCATCTGCACTCTGAACTTCTGTACATGGAGAGTAAGATGCTTCGTTACTACAGGTTTTGCCATGGAATATAATATAGCTGCTACAAACGTAAGCACATCACAGATCCTTCTCTATACAGTGCATTCTAGCTAGCTACAGTGTTAAAAAGAGACAACTATAAAAAGAGACTGATCGTATCCCAACATGGCCCAGCTGCAATGAATTAACGCGGTGATAAGGATATCTGATTAAGGGGGAGACCACTCATGCATTGTAAAAACAAAACCACAAAAACACATAACAATTAAGGTTACGGTATACTAATTGCTCATGAATAATTCATAAGATATTTATTTTCTTTATTTCTCATCACTACATTATTTTTGTAACTAGCAATGATTATCAATGAAAAGAGAACATGAAACAATGCTAGCTATTATTGTAGCTAAAAGTATCTATGTCTTATAATCCAATGAAGTGGTCTGAGGTCAGCTGAAAATTTTAGCGTCAAGTTTTGTTGACTGCATAGCTTCCAGGTTGTCTTTCTGACCAGTATTCGATGCCTAAAGACTTACTGGAGGGCGACTCGAAGAGATCTTGTTCATAGAGACCTTACAGCAAAAAATATATCCTTGTTACTACTCTACAGTCGCCATATTAGCCTACAAAAACAGCTAGAAATGGCCGTAACTTTGTTTCAACTTCCAACTCTTGGGAAAAACTCTTCGAGTCGCCCTGCCCCTTTATTCGTATAATAAGAAACAACAGACTATACGGTAAAGAGGGGTTTCCTGATGCTTAGAATTGACGCCAAGTGACCATTGCCAGATGAGAGCCATTTTACTAGTGAACTACATTGAACACTCACGCAAATTTGAGCGTGGGTGGAACAGTATACCGTAACCTTAAGCACGTTGCATAACAAAGGACTTTAGTTATTACAGCTATAGTGTTCTAGTGGGTCACTGATCGTATCCCAACATGGCCCAGCTGCAATGAATTAACGCGGTGATAAGGATATCTGATTAAGGGGGGAGACCACTCATGCATTGTAAAAACATAACCACAAAAACACATAACAAATTAAGCACTTGCATAACAGAGGACTTTAGTTATTACAGCTATAGTGTTCTAGTGGGTCCAATTCAATTACCACGGTCTGTTGCTTAAGGTTAGGGTATTGTGATCACTCATGAATATTCATGAGTTTAATTCTGTCAGCTTTTTCTCTCTTGCAGGTTCTGCTGTACTTATATTGTATAATTATCAACTCTATTGCTATTGTTTTGTGTGAGAATGCCATGATTATGAAGATGCATGAATGAGAAAAGTGGGCATCAAAACCGCAAGTATATAGACTATTTTTTGCGTCAATTTATAAAAGCAGTAAATACTTTCAGCAAGCTTTATTGGTATCTATATGTAGCTAAGTACCTTCCAGAGGGCCAGACGAAGAGATATTTGTTGTAAAACTTCATACGGGCGAGTAAAAGCTAAGAGTAGACGGTAAGTATCTAAAAAATACGCTTGATATTTCGATAAACAGGAGGCTAGCTCCAACCAGATTCAAAATTTCTCTTCGTCTGGCCCTGCCCCTGCCTTTCTTTAATTGGATAGAGCCCTCAGTTTAAGATTCCCGGGTTTATCCATGCTAAAAATTGACACAAGAAAACTCCATCTTGTCTGATGCTGCTACACTAAAAACATAGCGATAATGATATTCACTCCATAAATACCGCGGGGGCGAAACAAATACCCTAACCTTAACCCAATAACTGGAATAAATTACAAGGGGCATTGATAATCATTGAGGTTTCTTACTCCCTGTTCTTGTCTTTTGGTCGTCTTCAAACCACTGATATAGTTTAACCCGCTTAGCTCTCTTCATAGTGACACCGTGGAGGAAGTGTTGAGAGAGGTGGCTTTGATTGAGGTTCGTGATCTCCACCACCTCACGCTGGGGGATAGAGTACTGATTCATGTAGCGCTTGATCACCTGGGCAACCACACTCTGGTCTCGGCTATAGGGTGAAGGTGACCATGAAAATATGCATGGAACTATAATTAATTATTGCAGGAAACCAAAGAATTTATGAAATTATACATGGAATTAAAATAATTAAATTACACAATAATTTACTGTACGTATCATTTTATGAACAAAAACAAATAACTATTGCTTGTTATGGCTAATTTATCAGTATATATTTCTCGTTATTATTTTTAAATAGTGCAACAGAATAGATGTGAGCGTATGATGATAATATTCCATGGCTACTGGTAGATCACCTCACTCTCCCAGAGCACCATGCAATTAATATTATTAAAGAGATGCTATCATTACAGGAGGCCTGCCTGAATGTGTGTAGGAGTGAGTGGTTTCCAGGAACAACCACAATTATCTGATATCAATAATTGAGTATAACTAACAAAGAGGGCAGCAATGAATAAAGCCAACACTGAAGCCTAGCATGTGTATGGAGGCCAGCACAGTAGGAAGCATTTCAATGCAAGGACATAAGTAGGAAACATACATATACCAGCAACTTACTGACTGCAGCAGCTGCTTTCACTGTCACAGAAATCGAAACACTTTAAAACACTCCTGAAACTATACTAAAATGCAATCCTCCTACTATATATTTATATACCTGTATAAGATAACTCACTCTAGTAGACATTCCACAAACGGAGAGATTTGCATATTCAGTTCATCCTCAAGCGTAAAATGTTTCCTCTTTTGACCTATCTCTGATAATTCCTCTGTCGTCGTGGTTACCACACTTGTTAGCGGAGGGGGTGTGTCCCTATACATCACGATACAGCCCCCCTCCTCCTCAAGCACACTCTGATCGTCCATACTGTCCGGAGAATCCTGCTCCTGAAGCTTGCTCTGAATGTGGTCATCGTAGATTTTGATTAGCTGCTCTTTACTGAGTTGATGGTCGTCAATGAGCTCTTGTATAAGAGCGACGGCAGCATTGGGCAGGAGCATGGGAGGGGGGGCACGATGTGGGGGGGTACGATGTGGGGGGGCACGTTGTGGGGGGGTACAAGTCTGTGCACGAGAGAACAATCATGCAGGGGGGGGGAACGATTTTGAGAGGTACAAGAGGACTGTATGTGCATGAGAGAGAACATGTGTATACTACACAGCTGTTTGTAGCATACTTCTAAACAGTTATACGTTTATATACAAGTATTAAATGTATACACTATAGCTGTCTTTATATATTTTAGAGCGCATAACCGGGAGCCGGCCATAGACTCTACTATCTATAATCTGTTCCAGTGTTGCATAGAAATTGATGGAGTTTAAAGTCGTACATGTACAGTGCATTGATAGATTGTGCAATGAGTAGTGTCAGATATAGCATTGTTATTCTCTCCATGAATTGTATGCTTGCCAGCCATGCATCTCTTGTCCTAATAAACAAAGGGCTAGCTATAATTATGACTAACCTTGCGAGTGGCCGGAGAGACCTCCCCAGATTGGACCAGTGGCTCTTCTGCATCCAGCCCAGCGCCAACAAGGACGTTGTTTTCCATCGCGGCTTAGTAAACTTTAATAAAATTCTATTAGGGCGACTTTATAACCTGTTAGTGGGAAGCCTATGAATGTTGTACAGTGACAAACGCATCCTCAGGAAGTGTACTATGTAACTAACCTATGTAAGGAAGTTACATTTAATATGTCAACTTAGCAAACGATATGGTGATTGGGTCATGATAAAAAATAATAAAATAATGATATAATTATAGTAAACCAGTAAATCTAATAGAGTTTTTTTGTGAGATTGTTCGTTGGTGGTTGTTATCGAAAGAACCAGACATTGCTGAAGCGAATCACTCCAACTCTCTTAGCAGCCAGATATATGTGGACAACTGCATACACTGCACATGTAGGAAGACATACATATGAACAAGCATGCAGGATAGGTTTTCATTAATCAGAAATCACGTTCTAGCCTAGCAAAAGGATTCGCTACTCTTGTAACTACAGATGACATGCATGAAATACCATGAAAGCCACACAACAGGTCAAAACAAACCCTTTCCTCTATAAAGTATATGTCATCTCACCAGACGGCAGGAGTACAACAACGGCGATTATGAAGAAGATGATTCCTCTTAAAATGTCCTGATTCTCGGTGTGATAGGCGCCCTCCAAGGCTATGCCGGTGATGAAAGAAGCTGCACAGGAGGGAGGGTCGTTGTCATGCAACTTAATAATATTACAGGTACATAACTCAGTGAGTGGAGAATCACCACAAGTGTGCATGCCTTGCAGCAAGTTATTAGTTTTAACTGCTGCAGATTTTGATATAAAACTTTTTTGGTGAATCAAAAGCTTGTTAGATTCCTTACCTGTACAGATATCATATGGATGCACGGTCAAGTACAATACACAATACAGCTAGTTACTAGGAGGTCACACCTATTCCTAGGAAGACCAGAATCCATGCTCCAATCACGATGCATATATTCTTCTTAATAGCAGGTTCTTGAAACCACCTGTATAATTATAGAGGATGTGCACACAGGAAGAGCTAGGTTAGTGTAGGACCACCACACATGACACCAGTATCAACACACACACCCCCACAAGTGCAAACCATTAATTATTTTGGGAGAGAGCTATTGGAATGCCTAAACACACTAATTAACACACTAATTACCGGTTCTAAAAGATCACTACTATAGTGGAGAATAAATGGGAGAGGGGGGATACCGTATTACTAGAATGTTTTGCGAGCATCAAACGTGTGCAAACTCTGCGAGGTTTATCAATTCGCAAAAAAAAATCGCGACCGTCAAAGGGTTAATTTTTCTGCTGAGTTGGCTCATTCGCAAAGGTTTTTCATCCGCAAAATATTCTAGTTAATACGGTAGTGGGGGATACCCTAGTGGGACAGACAATACATACGCTACTGTGACACGAGACCTCACCATTTTGCTGGTCCACTGGCTGTGCCTGTGCCTCTCCTCTTCTTCACAGCTATCCTCTGATAGTCACTGTCATCAGAGCTCAGAGAATCATCACTCTCACTCTCAATCAGAGCACGACGGTCGCTATCCAACACCTGTGTGTGTGTGGGTGGGTGAGGTGTGGTGTGGGCGTATATTACAGATCACCCACCGAGGTCATTTCCAATACGCTTTTTTTCGGCTGTGGGTTGTATGGCTTCACGGGGACAGCACTAGCTATAGCAGAGCTTGGCTCCACACTGGTGGTCGATGATGTCATGAACAACGGCTCGTTAACTGGTTTGATGAAAGGGGAGTCCCCATTAGCCTCAGGGGCCACTTGTTC
Source organism: Halichondria panicea (assembly GCF_963675165.1). NCBI lineage: Eukaryota > Metazoa > Porifera > Demospongiae > Suberitida > Halichondriidae > Halichondria > Halichondria panicea. Next base: position 6,789,353 of record NC_087384.1, on the reverse strand, counting down.
CACTGACTCAGACTGAGACATGACTGTGTGTGCGTGTGCGTGTGTGTGCGTGTGTGTGCGAGTGCGTGTGTGTGTGTGTGTGTGTGTGTGTGTGTGTACGTGGGAATACATTATGTACATTGTATGACAACCTAGCTAAAATTGAATGATATTTATCCAACAAGGGAAAGGGTAGCACAATAGGCTGCTATCAGCTTACCTAATTATGTTGTCGAGGTGCTCTATAGACTGCTTCCCTACTTCCAGAAAATTCAACAACAGACTGGAACCCTAGTGTCCTGTACTGTACTGTGTACGTACGATCGGTTTGTGTCTCGGTTTGTGTTGACAGTTTGTTTTGCTTCTTCTTTGCAGACTTTGACCTGAGCAGCCACTCCCACTTATCCTGCTATAGCTCTCAGCCACTCCCACTTATCCAATATCCTGCTAGCTCTCAGCCACTCCCACTTACCTTCTTCACAGTAGTTGGCCTAGAGCTAGCTAGCTAAGCTACCAGTACAGTACGGTTGATGATGGCTCTCCGAGGTGTGCGAGTGGTGGAGATGGCTGGACTAGCTCCTGCACCCTTTGCAGGCATGATACTGGCAGGTATCACTATTAATTTCAATTTATTTATAGTATTTTTATTAAAATTAATAATTATCTCTCACAGATTTTGGTGCCTCAGTGGTGAGGGTAGACAAGCCTGACCAACCTCCTCTAGACACACTCGCAAGGTATGTCAGTTTAATAGCGTTATAACTATCCATTTTACGCCCCCTCCCCCCACACACACAGGAACAAGAGGTCAATTGCTGTGAGTCTGAAGAGCCCTAGCGGTGTGGAGATAGTTCGTAGGCTCTGTAGTCAGGCAGACGTGATCATTGAACCATATCGACCTGGTGTCATGGAGAAGCTAGGTCTTGGTCCGAACGTCTTGATGGAATCTAATCCACGATTGGTGTACGCTCGACTGACTGGGTTTGGCCAAACTGGGCCACTGTCTCATAGGGCTGGCCATGACATCAACTATTTAGCTACTGCAGGACTGCTCTCTGTGAGTCACTCTATACTCTTAGTTAGAGCTCCTAAAACTTTAATCTGAGCATACCATATGATAGGCCTTGTCTAGAGCTACAGAATGCATCTCTTAGTTTTGATATTGATAGCTTTTTAGTGAAGTTATGACCTCCTGGAGTAACTTGCCAAATTGTTTCTTTTTCACAATAATAAATAAGACTATAACGTGGTCTTTTGTCCATTTACAGATGTTAGGGAGGAAAGGGGAGAACCCAATGGCCCCTATTAATCTGGTGAGTGCATAATATTATTTGCTGCAAAGCCAAGGACTAACAATAATAATTTGTAGTTGGCAGATTTTGCTGGAGGGAGCTTCTCTTGTGTGATTGGAGTATTGATGGCTTTGTTTGAGAGATCGAAATCAGTGAGGCAATTTATCCACTGCCACAACTCATGATTTATTCCCTATTATAAATTATACGCAGGGCAAAGGTCAAATAGTGGATGCAGCTATGGTGGATGGAGCAGCTTATCTTGGATCTTTTCTACTGGCCTCGAGGAAGATTGGTCTATGGACTGGTAAGATAATCGCTATAATGATCATCTTACTGGTTGTCTTTTCGCAGGAGAGAGGGGAGAGAATATGCTGGACACTGGAGCACCTTTCTATGACACGTACGCATGTTCTAATTATGAGAGCTAATTCGTTATTACTTTAAATTAGGTACAAGACCTCTGATGGCAAGTACATGTCAGTGGGCGCCATAGAACCTCAGTTCTATACGTAAGTGTATTCATTCAATGTATTTGTGATCATGTGTACCACCGCCCCCTCACCACCGCCCCCTCACTGCCCACACCGCCCACCACCCTGCAGTGCACTGCTAGAGGGTCTTGGTATGAGTGAGGCAGACCTTCCTAACCAGATGGACAACAGTGCTTGGGTGAGTGTTTATATAGAGACTGCTGTGTTGGGACTAATTGACCTTTTGTCCGTTAGGATGACCTCAGAGGGAAATTTGCTGCTATTTTTGCGACTAAATCACAAAAAGAATGGACACAGATATTCTCAAGTACGTATGTCTACAAATATACCTAATTACAGTGAACCCCTCCCTCCCCCTAGAAGCTGATGCTTGTGTAGAGCCAGTGCTCTCAATGGAGGAAGCCAGCGATCATTCTCACAACACACAGCGTCAAGTGTTCCACAAGCACTCATCCGGAGAATTTGAACCAAGTAAGCCACGCCTAATAATTACTGTGTGAGCTATGCATCCCCCTCCCACGCATAGTGCCTGCTCCGAGGCTAAGCCGCACTCCTGGCAAACCAGGTATATAATTCAGTGATCTATTTTCCTCAATTTTATTAATTTTTGTGTTATTTCCCCTCATGGCACAGGGAGTTTCGGCCAGCCAGAGATAGGAGAGCATACGGTGGAGGTGCTGAAAGAGCTGAGCTTCTCCCAACAAGATATCCAAGAGCTCATGGACAATAATACTATAGCTCAGTCAGAACCCACTTCAAAACTGTGAACATTTAATTTGTAAATTGAAAGTCAAGTATTTTGTTAAAGAGAACATTAATTTATAGTCAAAAGTTTATGTACATTATATTAAAAGGTGTGGACACTAATTATAGAAATGCAACTGATAAGCAAAGATTGTATATACAGCTATTATAGTTGTGTGTTTCTGAGTCTCTTTATGAGAAAGAAATCCTTGGGCATTAAAGTGACCCGCTTTGAGTGCAATGAGCAAAGGTAGGCGTCCGACATGAAGTGGATGAGGTAGGCCTCAGAGGCTTCTTGTAAACACTCCACTGCTGCCTGCTGCCAGCGAAACTGGTTACCACTGGGGTGGGAGTTGATGAGGATCTCGCGGACGAGTCTAGCAAAGGGAGCTTTTCTGATGAGCAGCATTGTCGTCTTCTGGTAGTGACGTATCTCACGCAGAGCCACTGTGCCGGGTCTGAATCGTCGAGGGGCAGGCTGTTTGCGTGTATGTGAAGACTTGGGTCCAGGTGTACGTGTATGGGGTGCCTTCTTGCCAGCAGAACGGGGGGTCTGTAGGTACGTACGTGGAGATAAATTATATGGAACACAGTGCAGTGAGCAATAAGCAATGTAATCTCTTGAGATATAATTTATAGCTTCAACTAATTTACCTGTGCAGTTCTAGGCATTGCTGCAACTCTCTTGGGTGGCTGTGGATGGCTTGTCGAAGTGCTTGGTCCCCTTCACGATCCCCTTTGCACAAGTTTAGCTGGTAAAGGTCGTCCAATGCCTGATTAGCCAATCAAAGCACTGTTTTAGTGGTGGTGCCATAGCAACAGACAAGGCTTCCAATAAAAAGTGAATATTCAAATGAGATTGTCAACTGCCGTGATCGTCTAGAGGTTAGGACATTACGTTGTGGCCGTAATAACCCAGGTTCGAATCCTGGTCACGGCATTCTTTTTTTAATTACAAGGGAAAGAATCCAAATACCAACCAGTGTGGATAATAATTTTATTAGAACAAAACATTTTCAAGAGATAGGTGATTATAGAATCGTTTGAGTAAAGTATGAGATAGTTATCGTTCAGTCTGACTCTGACTCCGCCTCTTCTCCTGAGGTAAGCTCCGCTTCTCCTTCACTGTCTGCCTCATCATCACTGGGCATACTCACTAGACCACCACTACCACCACCAGCATTGGCCTTTGACATCGAACTACGGGTGCCTGGGGCAACAGAAAAACATATCGTCAAATCGACTTGTAATTTACCTCTAAGCATACGTATGCACAAAGATGTAGCTACATTGTACATACCACAACAGTACATGTACCCGCAACTCTACACAGTCCTCACCTTTCTTAGCAGGAGGGGGTGTCTCCTCCTCTGACTCCTCCCCCTTAATAGAGTCATCTGAGTCCACCACGAACTCTGCACTCTTGTACTTCCTACTGTCGGACATCATTTGACTGGACGCACTATTCTTAGTGGGGCTACGGCTGCTGGATGGCTTACTCTTGGTAGACCTAATACAATAATCGACCGAAACACTCACTTGACAATTTGGACTGGGAATGAATTACTGATCTAAGACACCATCATTGGTTAGACTATCAAAGAGGTAGTAAATGAAATCGTACGTTTGCAACACAAGTTATGGACAATCAAATGTAGCTCTGAAAACAGGCTTAATTTAGACCACTTGTACTTATATGCTCACTATGAAAATTGACAATAGGGGTCTGAAATAAATCACTGATGCAAGCACACCATATTGTAGCACTATCAAAGAGCTACTCAATGCATATTTTTTTTTTAAATTTGGACATTCCTAACACAAGTTATGGATCATCAAAGTAGTCCACCTTTTGGCTGGTGTAGATGATGTCCCGGCGGTGGTGGCAGCAAACCTTGCAGCTGCTCCTGAACTCTTGTACTCTGCCAGCGCGACCTCATACCTCTTCTTGTCTTTGGCTGCCTTCCTTTCCCACTCCTAAAGAAACGAAACAAATCACTCGACTATCGAAATATGATGACACAATCTGAGATGCACAGACATTGCATAGCAACAATCATTAGCACAGTACACTACTGCGAGTAAATTTCATTAGTACACATTTTCGCATGAACTACCCAATTATATATTCGTACAGCTCAGGATTGTGACACAGAACGCACAGAATAATTACGGAGTTTTAATTTTCAGATAAATGCTCTAAATATGAAAAATTCCACCATACGAATAACCCGCTATAATTATGGTAATGATACACTTACACTTTTGTCTGTCAATTTCTTCCACAGTTCTCCGGCTTTTTTGCTGACTTCAGTCACGGCAAACCCTGGATTCCTCTCTTTAATAGCGGCTCTGTTCTCACCCAACCAAATGAAGAACGCAGTACTCGGCCTCTTCGGAGCGTTTACATCTTTCTTGGCTTTGCCGCCCTTAGGCTATAAATTATTTATTATCCTATTATTTTCACATGTTATTGGGTTACCTCTCTTTTTGATCGCTTTGCTGGAGTAGCTGCTTTGGACGTTTCCTTCTTTCTTTTCTTTGGTTTTGTTTCCTCCTCCTGAACTTCGACCCCTCCATCAGACTCCTCATCAGTCAGTTTAGCATCAGAGTCGAACCTACACACAACACACACACTCACACACACACACCTCACACACACTTACTCGAGCGCTTCGTCGCTACTTTCAGCGGCCACAAAATCAGAATCCTCTGTAATGAAAATGAAAAAAAAGTGGGTGTGGTTGACTCTAACTAGAGCCCACCATCCTCAGAGTCCCTCTCCTCTCCCTCGGCTTTCATTCTCTCCAGGTACGCATCATGGCCGCCCTCACTAGAGGAGCCGTCATCATACTTGGCCTTGCTAACCTGTGTGGGCGTGTGTGTGTGAGGGGGTGGTGTGGGCGAGATAGGTGGCGTGTCTTACCTGTGGCTTGCTTTTGTTCTTAACACGGAGATTTTTCTCAGAGACAAATTCAAACAATCGATTGTAGTCCTCTCTGTGGAGGGTAATATGATATTATCAATTTTTCCCTCATAGCCCCCACACACACACCCACACACCACACACACACACACCCACACCACACACACCCACACCACACCACATATAACCTCACTTCATGACACTGCTGAAATGGTGAGATTGTCCGTCTTTTAGCTCCACCTCAAAGTCAAAAGATCGACTGATACCCGCTCCTCCCGTCATCCTTGCAAAGTTGACCGAGGCAATAGCATCAAACTTGATAAAGACTGGTGGCTTGTGTACAAAGATGAATCCTTTATCTAGAGGGTAGAGATATCCGGAGGTGGCTCGACAGGAACAAGAGATGGCACACTGGTTGTTGACACTGCAAGGAGTGGGGGGGGGGGGGGGGGTAGGAATGGATGTTGTATTATACGCTAGATCAAGGCCAGTCAAATACACATAAACACACGTGGAACCATGGTTACATAGCTATTAGGGAGGCCTATCAGCTTATCCCAAAATTGCTGGCCATTTACTTTTCATCAAAACAAAAAGCCTTGTGTTTCTCAATTAATAACATCTCACCTCTTGAATGTTCCTGGTACAGTGATCTTCTTGCCCACCAGATTCCTCAGCACTCGACTAAACACTTCATAGAAGGTCCCAGACAGTTGCTTTGAGAGTTTACCATCGTACTTGTCCTGAAGCTCCTCCCTGTGTGGGCGTGTGTGTCAGGGGGTGGACACGGTGGTGTCAACATGAACAAATGGCCCGGCCCAGTGCTGTAACATTACTAAGTAAGTGTTTTCATGATTAATCAGTTAGATAGAGCTCAAAGAGCTATAAGTGAAAATGGGTAATCCCAACTAGAGTTACAGACAATCAAACAGGCCTGTTTCAGGAAAATCACGTGCAATACATGTACACCACGCGTGTGAATATGCACACACTCACTCTGTTAGTGTGAGGGAGACATCACAGTCCTCGTCAATCGGGAGTAAGAAAATGACAAAGTAATAGCGAGTCTGCCCCTGTCTAATGGGAGGGTCCAGTCCAATCACAAAGAACATCTGTCTCTGATCATTGTGAGGGAGGAGGAAGAGACGTGTGATGGACGAGAAGGGAAGTTTGTAGTCAAACGTTTTACCGTGGAGCTGTAGGAACGTTGGGAACGCCTTGATAGAATAACGACCTCTGGAGGGGGTGGGGTTATAAGTAATAGTGACAAATAGGATGAAGACATTCTAATACCAGTAAGAATTTCAAGGAGAGGGTTACCACCAACACTGTCCTTGAGATTCTTACTGGTTATTAAAGCATTTACGTTATTAGACCAACGGAACTAAAGTTATGGCTGTTCAAAGATACTTTAGGTACCTCTGAGCATACACAAGCAACCACCACTCACCTCGGAGTGAGACTAGGAATCTCCTCGAAGGTTACAATGGCGTCTCCAGTGGCTTGCATAACGTCAGCCTTGGCCAGAACCTTGTCATGGAAGGTCTTGACCGGGTCTTCCTCTGTCTCCTCCCCACCCTCCTCTCCACCCGCTGTTGTCATGGGGATGTGGAACCTCATCTCAACGAGGGACACGGCCGCCTCATCACTCTGATGGAACTCCATGACTACCTCATTCTTACCCATAGTCACCTGATGAGGGGATTAGATATGACTGTGTTTTTACTTCCATTCTACAGTATTTTACTGTAGATAAACTTTCAGCAGCCATAACTTTAGTATCATTGATCCAAAGTCAAAAATTTTATGATTTTCTGAAAGCTTAGAAATAGACCTTTCAAATCATGTGTTTTAATCCACAATTTCGTTCGGGCCATAATTTGTCATTTTTCGGCCTTGGACCATGGGCTATAATCCATGGTATTTGGCCAAAATTGGCAAATTCTGTGATATCCCAAATATGAACATTGATGGTACCATTTGAAAGGTCTCTTTCTAAGCTTTCAGAAAACCACAAAATTATTAAAATTGGATCCACGGAATTCAAGTTATGGTGACCGAAAGATGTTTAATACGAATCTCACATTGCTGCCATTCTGTTTTACCGTAATTTGCCTGATACTTATAATTATTATTCAGACCCACTCACCTGTGATACTTCGTTGAGGGGTACCTCGAAGGCTGGTTTGTTGTCAACAAGGAAGGACATTAGTGACCCCCTGAACGAGGCCTCCCCCCAGTTCCAACCACGGGCACATAGCTCCACTTGAGGGAGATCCTTATGGTACTGGCTCTTGAGGTACTCCTTCAGGTCACCATAGTCCTATAGTATAAGGACACAGTACATTAGTATAGTAGAGTGGAGCTAGCGCAGATCTGCTAGAATTGAAGAGTAGAGTAAAATTAAAGTTGGGGAGTCACCGGGCGACGCCCCAACTTGCTTATGTACTTTACAAGAGTATGATGTATTTAAAAGTTAGGGAAATTTTTATATATAAAGAAAATTCCCACAAGAGGGAATCGAACCCAACGCCTTATCTATCACATAACATACATTATATATATCGTACCCACTCACCGACTCTTTGAACCCTGCGAATTTTGTAACGGCCCCGTCTCTGCTCACAATCTTGACCTCATAGCCTCTAGCTGCTCGCATCCACTCGAGTGTAGAGAAGTCACTCTCTCTCACCTGGAATGTCTTCCCTGTACGTGACGATTTGAAGAATATCCCCTCCTCTTGAATACGAACCCGACCAGGGTCCTAGGGGGAGGGTCAGGGGTCAATGGGGTCATGAGGGCCTCTACAGGTACTTACAAACACGCCTCTAGTGATATGGCCAATGTCCTTGTAGTCCATGGACACCAGTAGTTAATAATGGAGAAGAGATGAAGATCAGTATACACAGTGCAGTGAATACTCCACGTGGACCACAACCACGCCCCTCTTTTGCAGACTAGTAAAGGGGTGTGGCTACAGTCTGATTGTAGGGGTTTTCCCTTATAAAAGGATGCTACAAAAAGGGGAGTTCCCTCATTCTTCATGCTGCTTTGTGCTAAGCTTCTTTTAATAAATACAGTGTGCTATGGCCGGCACTAGCCACTTGCATCTGCTGGGCTCCAAGCTAAACCTGGCCCACCTCCTGGAGGCCTCCAAACAAGACCTTGTCAGGTTACTGGGCAACCCGGACAAGAAGAAGGTCAGTCACACAACTCTGGCTCCACTGTACACTCTAGTATTAAATAAGGGCTGATAAATGGTTTCCAGGTTGAGCTTATTCCATAGCTCAAATACGAGAGTAAAAATAATTACGTTTGTTCGCTAGAAATGGTTTAACAAAAGCATGATCGTTGTACAATAAATATAAATAAAATTAATCATTAATAGCTAGCTAGAGGCAATGTCTGAGCAACCCTTGCCATACTTCCCTGCAGGTGATAGTATGGGACTCTGAACTGATTGCTCCAGTCGGGATGATCGCTGATGTCCAGTTCCTGCGAGAGCATGGGGTCTCAAAGATGGTTCGTCTGCCGGTGGTGGACCTCACTAAGGCCTACCCGGATGAAGACGAATATCTATTCCTGATCAGACCTCAACTGGGTGTGGTCAGCGGTGTCATAGAGGCTATACGGTATGGGGGTGTAGTCAGCGGTGTCATAGAGGCTATATGGTATGGGGGTGTAGTCAGCGGTGTCATGGAGGCTATACGGTATGGGGGTGTAGTCAGCGGTGTCATAGAGGCTATACGGTATGGGGGTGTGGTCTAAATGTTGACACTTTTGGGAAGTATGGAAAGTCTGTTTATTTGTATGAATATTCTTGTCTTGTACTTAGGCTGATATTTTTTATTTTCAATGTACTTGTTGGTGTTAGTTGTTTGGCTGTTTGTAGGGCAATAAAGTTAATGGTACATGTATTATATTGTATATTCAGTTTCAGCATGTGTGTTGCTCTCATTACAGGACGTCCTCCAACAAGCATAACAAGAAGTTCACGGTCATCTTTGTGCCCATGAAAGCCCCTCACTGTATCACCAAACTAGAGGTACGTTGGGTTGCTCATTTGAAACTGTGATCGATAGAAGCTTAAGTTTGGTGATTTAGCTAGTCGAAATCCTTAAAAAAAGCAAAGGCTATAGCCTTACAAAAATTCAGCCATTTGGAGCTATCTTTGAGAGCCCGTAATTTGTGTTCAGGTTGTCCAATTATTGCATTCAATAGCTCTCAGAATTACCTT